>NC_059230.1:5944234-5946734 GCF_020615455.1 Coregonus clupeaformis
AAGTAGGAAAACCTGCAAAATCGGCAGTGTATCAAATACTTGTTCTCCCCACTGTATATACAGTGAGGGAAAAAAGTATTTGATCCCCTGCTGATTTCGTACGTTTGCCCACTGACAAAGAATTGATCAGTCTATAATTTTAATGGTAGGTTTATTTGAACAATGAGAGACAGAATAACAACAAAAAAATCCAGAAATAAAAGAGATAAGGAAATAAGTATTTGACCCCTCTGCAAAACATGACTTAGTACTTGGTGGCAAAATCCTTGTTGGCAATCACAGAGATCAGACTTTTCTTGTAGTTGGCCACCAGGTTTGCACACATCTCAGGAGGGATTTTGTCCCACTCCTCTTTGCAGATCTTCTCCAAGTCATTAATGTTTCGAGGCTGACGTTTGGCAACTCAAACCTTCAGCTCCCTCCACAGATTTTCTATGAGATTAAGGTCTAGAGACTGGCTAGGCCACTCCAGGACCTTAATGTGCTTCTTCTTGAGCCACTCCTTTGTTGCCTTGGCCGTGTGTTTTTGGTCATTGTCATGCTGGAATACCCATCCACGACCCATTTTCAATGCCCTGGCTGAGGGAAGGAGGTTCTCACCTAAGATTTGACAGTACATGGCCCCGTCCATCGTCCCTTTGATGCGGTGAAGTTGTCCTGTCCCCTTAGCAGAAAAACACCCCCAAAGCATAATGTTTCCACCTCCATGTTTGACGGTGGGGATGGTGTTCTTGGGGTCATAGGCAGCATTCCTTCTCCAAACACAGCGAGCTGAGTTGATGCCAAAGAGCTCGATTTTGGTCTCATCTGACCACAACACTTTCACCCAGTTCTCCTCTGAATCATTCAAGTGTTCATTGGCCAACTTCAGACGGCCCTGTATATGTGCTTTCTTGAGCAGGGGGACCTTGCGGGCACTGCAGGATTTCAGTCCTTCACGGCGTAGTGTGTTTCCAATTGTTTTTCTTGGTGACTATGGTCCCAGCTGCCTTGAGATCATTGACAAGATCCTCCCGTGTAGTTCTGGGCTGATTCTCACCGTTCTCATGATCATTGCAACTCCAGGTGAGGTGAGATCTTGCATGGAGCCCCAGGCCGAGGGAGATTGACAGTTCTTTTGTGTTTCTTCCATTTGCGAATAATCACACCAACTGTTGTCACCTTCTCCCCAAGCTGCTTGGCGATGGTCTTGTAGCCCATTCCAGCCTTGTGTAGATCTACAATCTTGTCCCTGACATCCTTGGAGAGCTCTTTGGTCTTGGCACATGGTGGAGAATTTGGAATCTGATTGATTGATTGCTTTTGTGGACAGGTGTCTTTTATACAGGTAACAAACTGAGATTAGGAGCACTCCCTTTAAGAGTGTGCTCCTAATCTCAGCTCGTTACCTGTATAAAAAGACACCTGGGAGCCAGAAATCTTTCTGATTGAGAGGGGGTCAAATACTTATTTCCCTCATTAAAATGCAAATCAATTTATAATATATTTGACATGCGTTTTTCTGGATTTTTGTTGTTGTTATTCTGTCTCTCACTGTTCAAATAAACCTACCATTAAAATTATAGACTGATAATTTCTTTGTCAGTGGGCAAACGTACAAAATCAGCAGGGGATCAAATACTTTTTTCCCCTCACTGTATATTTGCGAGAAAGAAAACCGTATCGGGGATTGGAAGTGATGCAGACAATTACATTGATTGAAGTTACAATCTATCTGCAATATTAAAGCTGATCTACCCCCCAAAAAAAGTTTTGTTAAAAAATATTTAAAAAACAAAAAAATATATAAATAAAAATAAAAATATACATAAAGTGTCTTAATAGGGCATCGAGCCACCACGAGCCACCAGAACAGCACCTTGGCATAGATTCTTTCTGGAACTCTATTGGAGGGATGCGATACCATTCTTCCATGATAAATTCCATCATTTGGTGTTTTGCTGATGGTGGTGGAAAACGCTGTTTCAGGAGCCTCTCCAGAATCTTCCAGAAGTGTTCAATTGGGGTTGAGATCTGGTGACTGAGACACACACACACACACACACACACACACACACACACACACACTCACACACACACACACACACACACACACACACACACACACACACACACACACACACACACACACACACACACACACACACACACACACACACACACACACACACACACACACACACACACACACACACACACACACACACACACACACCCTTTAAACCCCCTATGCTCTTTTGAGACCCCTAACTGAGATCTCTTCTAGCCATGGAATGATGGGATGTAAATTCCTTAATTAACTCAGGAACCACACCTGTGAGGAAGCACCTGCTTTCAATATACTTTGTATCCCTCATTTACTCCAGTGTCTCCTTTATTTTGGCAGTTACCTGTAGATTTCATGTACAGTAGATAGCCATGTTTCATAACGCTGTACAGTAGATAGCCATGTTTCATAACGCTGTACTGTAGATAGCCATGTTTCATAACGCTGTACAGT
>NC_059230.1:5951734-5960394 GCF_020615455.1 Coregonus clupeaformis
CTCTCTCTCTCTCTCTCTCTCTCTCTCTCTCTCTCTCTCTCTCTCAGGTTCACAGGCAGCAGGATAAAGGGGAGGAGTTTCAGTGTGACCTTTGCCCTTTCACCTCACTCCGCCTCTTTAGCCTGAAGCTGCACATGAGACGCCACCAGAGAACTAACCCCAGAGACACACACACACTCACACACACTCCTACGCAGGACACAAACACACTCACACAGGAAACACACAGGGAGAGAGACTGGGAGGGGAAGGAGGAAAGAGAGACAGAGGAGGAGAGGGAGAGAGAGGGAAAGAGCCAGCAGGCCGGGATGAAGCCTGGGAGTATAGTACAGCTCTCCCCCAGACCCCTAGACACTGCTCTCTGCTACTCCTCCAGTCAAACTCCTCTGTACCCTGCTACTGTGAAGCAAGAAGCCCTGGAGGGAGAGAGGCAGGGAGAGAGGGAGGGAGAGAGGGAGGGAGAGAGAGAGGGAGAGAGGAGGGAGAGAGGGAGGGAGAGAAGGAGGGAGAGAGGGAGGGAGAGAGGCAGGGAGAGAGGGAGGGAGAGAGGGAGGGAGAGAGGAGGGAGAGAGGAGGGAGAGATGGAGGGAGAGAGGGAAAAGGAGAGACAAAGATATAGTCTGTGTAAAGCGGAGCCCCAAGAGAGGGAGGTCTCACCACCCTCTCCTCTCTCACCTTCTCTACCCTCTTCCCCCTCTCTCACCCCAAGAGGAACAGGCGCAAGGCCAGTACCTCCTCTGACTCCCCCTCTCCACCCAAACGCAGAACACACACACCAAACACACACACACCCAGCCCCCTCACACACACACCAAACACACACACACCCAGCCCCCTACACACATCCCCATCATGATTCCCATGGCGACCTCGCTCTTCAGCCCTGACATCAACACCAAGACCGCCTCTGACCTGCTCATCAAACTCTCAGGTAACATACGCACGCATGACGCCACACGCACACACACGACACACACACACACACAGACACCTGCATTTGTAACTGTCACTCCCCCTCTATCCCCCTGAGCAGCCACCCAGCAGGCCGGGGTAAAGCCGGGGTCTGTAGTAAAGCAGGAGCCCCAGGAGGAGGGCCTGAGACCTGGGCGCAGCAGCAGCAGGCAGGTGAGCCTGGTCTGGCTCTCTCACCAGATGGGCCTGGGGCTAGTCCTGAGCCTCCCACCCCCCACCTCACCCGACCAGAGGAGGAGAGAGAGAGAGGCCTGCTGGAGCAAGACATCAGTGTCGCCGTGGCTTCTGAACTGCTCAGGAGACTGTCTGGTAGGCTTAACACACACACACACACACACACACACACACACACACACACACACACTATATATACAAAAGTATGTGGACACCCCTTCAAATGAGTGGATTCAGCTATTTCAGCCACATCCGTTGCTAACAGGTGTATAAAATTGAGCACACAGCCATGCAATCTCCATACACAAACATTGGCAATAGAATGGCCTTACTGAAGAGCTCAGTGACTTTCAACGTGGCACCGTCATAGGATGCCACCTTTCCAACAAGTCAGTTCGTCAAATATCTGCCCTCCTAGAGCTGCCCCGATCAACTGTAAGTGCTGTTATTGTGAAGTGGAAATGTCTAGGAGCAACAACGGCTCAGCCGCGAAGTGGTAGGCCACACAAGCTCACAGAACGGGACCGCCGAGTGCTGAAGCACGTAGCACGTAAAATTAGTCGGAACTCGGTTGCGGCACTCACTACCGAGTTCCAAATCTGAGGAAAACGCTACCGAAGTTCTATCAACACATTGCCTGTAGTACTCACGCTTCAAAAACTCTCGACCGTTGTTACTCTCCCTTCCGGGATGGCTCCAAGGCCCTCCCCCGCCCTCCCTTCGGCAAATCAGATCACGACTCCATTCTGCATCTCTCCTTCCTATAGGCAGAAACTCAAACAGGAAGTACCCATGCTAAGGTCTATTCAACGCTGGACTGACCAATCGGAATTCATGCTTCATGGTTGTTTTGATCACGCAGACTGGGATATGTTCCGGGTTGCCTCTGAGAATAACATTGACGTATACACTGACACGGTGACTGAGTTCATGTTGTTTCCACTGTGACAATTAAAACTTACCTAAACCAGAAACCGTGGATAGATGGCAGCATTCGTGCCAAACTGAAAGCGCGAACCACCACATTTAACCACGGCAAGGTGACTGGGAATATGGTTGAATACAAACAGTACAGTTATTCTCTCCGTAAGTCAGTCAAACAGGCAAAACGTCAGTACCGAGACAAAGTGAAGTCGCAATTCAGTGGCTCAGACACAAGACTTATGTGGCAGGGACTCCAGACAATCACAGATTACAATCAAGGATTAGAAAGGGAAAACCAGCCACATCGCGGACACTGACGTCTTGCTCCCGGACAAGCTAAACACCTTCTTCTCCCGCTTTGAGGATAACACAGTGCCACCGACGCGGGCCGCTCCCGAGTACTGTGGGCTCTCGTTCTCCGTGGCCGACGTGAGTAAGACATTTAGGCGTGTTAACCCTCGCAATGCTGCTCTCCCTCCCCCTCTTCCTCCTCTGTCCCCTCCTCTCCCTCTCCCTCCCCCTCCTCTGTCCCCTCCTCTCCCTCCCTCCTCTGTCCCCTCCTCTTCCTCCTCTGTCCACTCCCCCTCTCCCCCTCTTCCTCCTCTGTCTCCTCCCTCTCCCTCCCTCTTCCTCCTCTCTCCTCCTCTCCCTCTCCCTCTTCCTCCTCTGTCCCCTCCTCTCCCTCCCCTCTTCCTCCTCTGTCCCTCCTCCCTCTCCCTCTCTCATCTGTCTCCTCCTCTCCCTCCCCCCTCTTCCTACTCTGTCCCCTCCTCCCTCCCCTCTTCCTCCTCTGTCTCCTCCTCTCCCTCCCCCTCTTCCTCCTCTGTCCCCTCCTCTCCCTCCCCTCCTTCCTCCTCTGTCCCCTCCTCTCCCTCCTCTCCTTCCTCCTCTGTCCTCTCCCTCCTCTCCTTCCTCCTCTGTCCCCTCCTCCCTCTCCCCCTCTTCCTCATCTGTCTCCTCCTCTCCCTCCCCCTCTTCCTCCTCTGTCCCCTCCTCCCTCTCCCCCTCTTCCTCATCTGTCTCCTCCTCTCCCTCCCCCTCTTCCTACTCTGTCCCCTCCTCCCTCCCCCTCTTCCTCCTCTGTCTCCTCCTCTCCCTCCCCCTCTTCCTCCTCTGTCCCCTCCTCTCCCTCCTCTCCTTCCTCCTCTGTCTCCTCCTCTCCCTCCCCCTCTTCCTCCTCTGTCCCCTCCTCTCCCTCCCCCTCTTCCTCCTCTGTCCCCTCCTCTCCCTCCCCCTCTCCTCCCTCCTCTGTCCCCTCCTCTCCCTCCCCCTCTCCTTCCTCCTCTGTCTCTCCTTCTCCTCTCCTTCCTCCTCTGTCCCCTCCTCTCCCTCCCTCCCTCCTCTGCCCTCCTCTCCCTCCCTCCTCCTCTGTCACCTCCTCTCCCTCCCCCTCTCCTTCCTCCTCTGTCCCCTCCTCTCCCTCCCCTCTCCTTCCTCCTCTGTCCCCTCCTCTCCTCTCTCCTTCCTCCTCTGTCCCCTCCTCTCCTCCTCTCCTTCCTCCTCTGTCCCCTCCTCTCCCTCCTCTCCTTCCTCCTCTGTCCCCCTCCTCTCCCTCCCCTCTCCTCCTCCTCTGTCCCCTCCTCTCCCTCCCTCCTCCTCTGTCACCTCCTCTCCCTCCCCTCTCCTCCCTCCTCTGTCCCCTCCTCTCCCTCCCTCTCCTTCCTCCTCTGTCCCCTCCTCTCTCCCCCCTCTTCCTCCTCTGTCTCCTCCTCTCCCTCCTCTCCTTCCTCCTCTGTCCCCTCCTCTCCCTCCCCCTCTCTCCTCCTCTGTCCCCTCCTCTCCCTCCCCCTCTTCCTCTTCTGTCCCCTCCTCCTTTCCTTCTCTCTCTCCACATCGCTTTTTATTTTTTTCCTCCAAAAACACGACCAGCCAGGAGTCATCAGGCCAGGTAGTCCTGAGGCATGGTCCTAGAGCTCAGGTCCTCCGGGAGGAGGGAGAGGAGAGAGAGAGTGGGAGCATACTTAAATTCACGCAGGACACCGGATAAGACAGGAGAATAACACCAGATATAACAGACTGACCCTAGCCCCCCGGCACATAGACTACTGCAGCATAGATACTGGAGGCTGAGACGGGGGGGGGTGTCGGGAGACACTGTGGCCCCGTCTGACGACACCCCCGGACAGGGCCAACCAGGCAGGATATAACCCCACCCACTTTGCCGAAGCAAAGCCCCCACACCACCAGAGGGATATCAACAGACCACCAACCTACTACCCTGAGACAAGGCTGAGTATAGCCCACGAAGATCTCCTCCACTGCACGAGCCCGAGGGGGCGACAAACCGGACAGGAAGATCACGTCAGTGACTCATCCCACTCAAGTGATGCACCCCTCCTAGGGACGGCATGGAAGAGCACTAGTAAGCCAGTGACTCAGCCCCCGTAATAGGGTCAGAGGCAGAGAATCCCAGTGGAGAGACAGGAACCGGCCAGGCAGAGACAGCAAGGGCGGTTCGTCGCTCCGGTGCCTTTCAGTTCACCTTTGCACAATGCCAAGAGTGTGCAAAGCTGTCATCAAGGCAAAGGGTGGCTATTTGAAGAATCTCAAATCTATTTTGATTTGTTTAACACTTTTTTGGTTACTACATGATTCCATATGTGTTATTTCATAGTGTTGATGTCTTCACTATTATTCTACAATGTAAAAAATAGTAAAAATAAAGAAAAACCCTGGAATGAGTAGGTGTGTCCAAACTTTTGACTGGTACTGTATATATACTGTATTTATACTCTGGACTCCGACCTTGCTCGTCCTAATATTTATATATTTCTTAATTCCATTATTTTACTTTTAGATGTGTGTGTGTTGTTATGTATTGTTAGATATTACTGCACTGTTGGAGCTATAAACACAAGCATTTCGCTACACCCATAATAACATCTGAAAAATATGTCTATGCGACCAATAAAATGTAATTTGATTTGAACTGCCTCAAAGCATCGTCAGCACAAGAACTGTTCGTTGGGAGCTTCATGAAATGGCTTTCCATGGCCGAGCAGCCGCACACAAGCCTAAGATCACCATGCGCAATGCCAAGCGTCGGCTGGAGTGGTGTAAAGCTCGCCACCATTGGACTCTGGAGCAGTGGAAACGCGTTCTCTGGAGTGATGAATCACGCTTCACCATCTGGCAGTCTTTCACGGTTCGGGCTAGGCCCCTTAGTTACAGTGAAGGGAAATCTTAACGCTACAGCATACAATGACATTCTAGACCATTCTGTGCTTCCAACTTTGTGGCAACAGTTTAGGGAAGGTCCTTTCCTGTTTCAGCATTACAATGCCGCCATGCACAAAGCGAGGTCCAAACAGAAATGGTTTGTCAAAATCAGTGTGGAAGAACTTGACTGGCCTGCACAGAGCCCTGACCTCAACCCCATCGAACACCTTTGGGATGAATTGGAACGCCGACTGCGAGCCAGGCCTAATCTCCCAACATCAGTGCCCGACCTCACTAATGCTCTTGTGGCTGAATGGAAGCAAGTCCCCGCAGCAATGTTCCAACATCTAGTGGAAAGCCTTCCCAGAAGAGTGGAGGCTGTTATAGCAGCAACTCCATATTAATGGCCAAGATTTTGGAAGGAGTTGTTTGACGAGCAGGTGTCCACATACTTTTGGTCATGTAGTGTACCAATGAGATAGCAGCTAGCGTTAGCATTACATTACCTCAATACCAATGAGATAGCAGCTAGCGTTAGCATTACATTACCTCAATACCAATGAGAGAGCAGCTAGCGTTAGCATTACATTACCTCAATACCAATGAGATAGCAGCTAGCGTTAGCATTACATTACCTCAATACCAATGAGATAGCAGCTAGTGTTAGCATTACATTACCTCAATACCAATGAGATAGCAGCTAGCGTTAGCATTACATTACCTCCATACCAATGAGATAGCAGCTAGCGTTGTGTGACGAGCAGGTGTCCACATACTTTTGATAATGTCGTGTATGTATCACACACACACTCCCTATCCCTTATGCTCTCTCCTCCTCCCTCTTCCACCAATCACAGAGAAGCAGGAAGTGGTGGTCCAGGGTTTAAAGGTGAAAGAGGAGGAGGAGCCTATGGAGGTTGACCCCCTGACCCCTGACCCTGTCCTGACCCCAGGGGAGCGAGTGGAGCCCGGGAGGGCGAGAAGACACCACCCCTGCCCCTCCTCCCTGGAAGATGAGGATCTGTTCCAGAGAGATCTCTTCTCCCAGGACATCTCAGTCAAAATGGCCTCTGCTCTCCTCTACCAACTGTCAGGTACCCACAACACTCTAGAACCTTCTACCAACTGTCATGTACCCACAACACTCTAGAACCTTCTACCAATTGTCAGGTACCCACAACACTCTAGAACCTTCTACCAACACTCTAGAACCTTCTACCAACTGTCAGGTACCCACAACACTCTTAAAAACGTCTACCAACACTCTATAATCTTCTACCAACTGTCAGGTAATCCACAACACTAGAATCTTCTACAAACACTCTAGAACATTCTACCAACTGTCAGGTTTAGTTAATTAGGATCTCCATTAACTACTGCACATGCAGCAGCTACTCTTCCTGGGGTCCACACAAAACATACACACACATGACAAAGTACAGAACAGTTATAGACAAGGACATAAAAAAATAAAGAGTTATATATTGGAAAGACAACCAGAGACAACAAAAATACTATTTACACACTATTTGTATACTGTATACATACAGTGCCTTGCAAAAGTATTCATTCCCCTTGGCGTTTTTCATATTTTGTTGCATTACAACCTGTAATTTAAATGGATTTTTATTTGGATTTCATGTAATGGACATACACAAAATAGTCCAAATTGGTGAAGTGAAATGAAAATAATAACTTTCAAAAAATTCTAAAAAATAAATAACGGAAAAGTGGTGCGTGCATATGTATTCACCCCCTTTGCTATGAAGCCCCTATATAAGATCTTGTGCAACCAATTACCTTCAGAAATCACATAATTAGTTAAATAAAGTCCACCTGTGTGCAATCTAAGTGTCACATGATCTCAGTATACAGCGATGTGAAAAAGTGTTTGCCCCCTTCCTGATTTGTTATTTGCTTGCATGTTTGTCACACTTAAATGTTTCAGATCATCAAACAAATGTAAATATTAGTCAAAGATAACACAAGTAAACACAAAATGCAGTTTTGAAATGAAGGTTGTTATTATTAAGGGAAAACAAAATCCAAACCTACATGGCCCTGTGTGAAAAAGTGTTATAACAGAACTCAACTGTGGTTTATCACACCTGAGTTCAATTCCTCTAGCCACACCCAGGCCTGATTACTGCCACACCTGTTCTCAATCAAGGAATCACTTAAATAGGACCTGCCTGACAAAGTGAAGTAGACCAAAAGATCCTCAAAAGCTAGACATCATGCCGAGATCCAAAGAAATTCAGGAACAAATGAGAAAGAAGTATTGAGATCCATCAGTCTGGAAAATGTTATAAAGCCATTTCTAAAGCTTTGGGACTCCAGTGAACCACAGTGAGAGCCATTATCCACAAATGGCAAAAACATGGAACAGTGGTGAACCTTCCCAGGAGTGGCCGGCCGATCAAAATTACCCCAAGAGCGCAGCGACGACTCATCCAAGAGGTCACAAAAGACCCCACAACAACATCCAAAGAGCTGCAGGCCTCACTTTGCCTCAGTTAAGGTCAGTGTTCATGACTCCACCATAAGAAAGAGACTGGGCAAAAATGGCCTGCATGGCAGAGTTCCAAGACGAAAACCACTGCTGAGCAAAAAGAACATTAAGGCTCGTCTCATTTTTGCCAGAAAACATCTTGATGATCCCCAAGACCTTTGGGGAAAATACTCTGACTGACGAGACAAAAGTTGAACTTTTTGGAAGGTGTGTGTCCCATTACATCTGGCGTAAAAGTAACACCGCATTTCAGAAAAAGAACATCATACCAACAGTAAAATATGGTGGTGGTAGTGTGATGGTCTGGGCCTGTTTTGCTGCTTCAGGACCTGGAAGACTTGCTGTGATAAATGGAACCATTAATTCTGCTGTCTACCAAAAAATCCTGAAGGAAAATGTCCGGCCATCTGTTCGTGACCTTAAGCTGAAGCGAACTTGGGTTCTGCAGCAGGACAATGATCCAAAACACATCAGCAAGTCCACCTCTGAATGGCTGTAGAAAAACAAAATGAAGACTTTGGAGTGGCCTAGTCAAAGTCCTGACTTGAATCCTATTGAGATGCTGTGGCATGACCTTAAAAAGGCAGTTCATGCTCGAAAACCCTCCAATGTGGCTGAATTACAACAATTCTGCAAAGATGAGTGGGCCAAAATTCCTCCACAGTCGCTGTAAAAGACTCATTGCAAGTTATCGCAACGCTTGATTGCAGTTGTTGCTGCTAAGGGTGGCCCAACCAGTTATTAGGTTGTAGGGGGCAATCACTTTTTTCACACAGGGCCATGTGGGTTTGGATTTTGTTTTCCCTTAATAATAACAACCTTCATTTCAAAACTGCATTTTGTGTTTACTTGTGTTATCTTTGACTAATATTTACATTTGTTTGATGATCTGAAACATTTAAGTGTGACAAACATGCAA
>NC_059230.1:5960469-5970469 GCF_020615455.1 Coregonus clupeaformis
AAGGAGTAGAAGCAGGAGAGAGGAAGGAGGAGAGGAAGGAGGAGAGAATGAGGAGAGAAGAGGAGATAGAAGAAGGAGGATGGAGAAGAAGGAGGAGAAGGCGAGAGAGGGGAGGAGGAAGGAAAGGAGGAAGAAACAGGAGAGAAGGAGTAGAGGAAGGAGGAAGGGAAGGAGGAAAGGTAGGAGAAGAAAGGAAGAGGAGGAGAGGAAGGAGGAGAGGAAGGAGGAGAGAAGGAGGAGAGAAGCAGGAGAAGAAGGAGTAGAGAAGCAGGAGAGGAAGGAGGAGAGAAAGGAAGATAGAAGGAGGAGTGGAAGGAGGAGAGGAAGGAGAAAAGGACAGAGGAGAGGAAGGAGGTGAGAAGGCAGAGAGGAAGGAGGAGAGGAAGGAGTATAGAAGGAGGAGAGGAATGAGGAGAGGAAGGAGGAGAGGAAGGAGTATAGAAGGAGGAGAGAGGAAGGAGAGGAGGAGGGAAGGAGGAGAGGAAGGAGGAGAGGAAGGAGAAGGAAGAGGAGAGGAAGGAGGAGAAAGGAAAGAAGGGAGGAGGAAAAGCAGGAGAGGAAGGAGGAGAGAGGAGAAGGAGAAGTAGGAAGAGGAAGATAGAAGGAGGAGGAGGAAGGAGGAAGAGGCAGGAGGAAAGGAAGGAGGAGAAGGAAGGATGGGAGGAGGAAGGGAGAAAGGAGGAAGAAGGAGGAGAGGAAGGAGGAGAGAATGAAGTATAGAAGGAGGAGAGGAAGGAGGAGAGGAAGGAGGAGGAAGGAGGAGAGAAGAAAGGATAGGAAGGAGAAGAGGAAGGAGCAGAGAAGGAGCAGAAGGAGGAAGGAAGAGAGGAGGAAGGGAAGGAGGAAAGAAGAGAGAAAGGAGAAGAAGGAGGAGGAGTAGGAGAGGAGGAGGAAAGGTAGGAGGAGAAGAAGGATAAGGAGGAGAGGGAAGGAGGGACAGGAAGGAGGAGAGGAGGAAAGCAGGAGAAGAAGAAGGAGGAGGGAAGGAGGAAAGAATAGGGAGAGAAAGGAGATGAAGAAGAGAGAGGATGGAGGAGAGAAAGGAGGAGAGGAAGGGGGAGGAAGGGAGGAAGAAGGGAAGGAAGAAAGAAACAGGAGAGAAGGAGTAGAGGAAGGAGGAGGAACGGGGAGGAAAGGAGGAAAAAAAAAAAGAAGAAAGAAGGAGAAGGAGGAGAGGGAGGGAGGGGAGGAGGAAAGGAGGAAAGGTAGGAGGAGAGAGAAAGGAGGGAAGAGGAAGAAAAGAAGGAGGACAGGAAGGGAGGAGAGAAGGAGGAAGCAGGAGAAAAGAAAGGAGGAGAGGAAAGGCGAAAGACAAGGAAAGAAGATGGGAAGAAGAGAGAGAGAGGATGGGGAGGAGAGAGAAGGAGGAGAAGGAAGGAGGAAAGAGGGGAGGAGGGAGAGGAAGGAGAGAGAAACAGGGAGAGAAGGAGTAGAAGGAAGGGAGGAGGAAGGAGGAAGGTTAGGAGAAGAAAAGGAGAAAAGAGGAGGAGAGGAAGGAGGAGAGGAAAAAGGAGG
The DNA here is from genome assembly GCF_020615455.1 of Coregonus clupeaformis. NCBI lineage: Eukaryota > Metazoa > Chordata > Actinopteri > Salmoniformes > Salmonidae > Coregonus > Coregonus clupeaformis. Next base: position 5,961,985 of record NC_059230.1, read on the forward strand.
AGAGAAGGAGGAGAAGCAGGAGAAGAAGGAGTAGAAGCAGGAGAGGAAGGAGGAGAGGAAGGAGGAGAGAATGAGGAGAGAAAGGAGGAGATGAAGGGGGAGAGGAGTGGAGGATAGAAGGAGGAGAGGAAAAGAGGAGAGAGAGGGAGGGGAGGAGAAGAAGGAGGAAAGGTAGGAGAGAAGAAGGGGAGAGGGGAAGAAAAGAAGGGGAGGACAGGAAGGAGGAGAGAGAAAGAGGAAGCAGGAGAAGAAGGAGTAGGAAAGCAGGAAGGAGGAGAGAGGAGGAAGAGGCGAGGAGAGAAAGAGGAGATGAAGGATGGAGGAGAAGGAGAGGAGGAGGAGAGGAGGAGGAAAGAAACAGGAGAGAAGGAGTAGAGGAAGGAGGAAGGAGGAAATGTAGGAGGAGAAGGAAGAAAGGAGGAAGAGGAAAGGAGGAGAAGAAGGAGGAGAGAAGGAGGAGAAGCAGGAGAAGAAGGAGTAGAGAAGCAGGAGAGAGGAAGGGAGAGAGGAAGGAGATAGAAGGAGGAGTGGAGAGGGAGGAAGGAAAGGAGTAAGGACAGAAGAAAGGAAGAGAGGTGAGAAGGCAGAGAAGGAAGGGAGGAGAAGAAAGGAGTATAGAAGGAGGAAGAAGGAATGAGGAAGGAAGGAGGAGGAAGAGGAAGGATTATAGAAGGAGGAAGGAAGGAGGAGGGAAGGGAGGAAGGAAGGAGGGAAAGGAAAGGAGGAAAAGGAGGAGGAGAAGGAAGGAGGAGAGGAAAGGAAGAGGAGGAGGAGAAGTAAGGAGGAGAGGAAGGAGGAGAAGAAGGAAGAAAGGGGAAGGAGTAGAGGGAAGGAGAAGATAGAAGGAGGAGAGGAAGGAGGAGAGGCAGGAAAAGGAGGAGGAAGGATGGGAGGAAGGAGAAGAAAAGGAGGAGAGAAGGAGGAGAGTGAAGGAAGAAAGGTAATGATATAGAAGGAGGAGAAAGGAGGAGAAGGAAGGAAGAAAAAGGAGGAAAGAGAAGGATAGGAAGGAGGAGAGAAGGAGCAAGGAAGGAGCAGAGAAGGGAGAGGGAAAGAGGAAGGAGGAGAAGAAGAAGGAGAGAAGAAGGGAAAAAAAGGAGAAGGAGGAGGAAGAGGAAGGAAAAGTAGGAGGAGAAAAAGAAGGAGAAGGAGGGAAGAAGGACAGGAAAAAGAAAAGGAGGAAGAAGCAGGAGAAGAAGGAGGAGAAGGAAAGGAGGAGAGAATAGGAGGAAAGAGGAGATGAAGGAGAGGATGGGAGGAAGAGAGAAGAGAGAAGGGAGGAGAGAGGAAAAGAAGAAAAGAAGAGGGAAAAGGAGGGGAAGGAGGGAGAGAGGAGGAGAAAAGGAGAAGGTAGGAGGAGAAGAAGGAGAAGAGGAGGGAAAAGAAAAGGGAGGACAGGAAAGAGGAGGAGAGAAAGGAAGGAAAGAAGCAGGAAAGGAAGGGAGGAGAGAGGAAGGAGGAGAATGAGGAGAGAGAAGGAGGAGATGAAGAAGGAGAGGATGGAGAGAGAAGGGAGGAGAAGAAGGAAGAAGAAAGGGAGGAGGAGGAGAGAGGAAGGAGGAGAGAAACAGGAGAAGAAAGGAGTAGGAAGGAGGAGAGGAAGGAGGAAAGGTAGGAGGAAAAGAAGGAGAGAGAGGAGGAGAGGAAGGGAGGAGAGGAAGGAGGGAGAAAAAGGAGGAGAAAGCAGGAGAGAAAGAGTAGAAGCAGAGGATGAGAGGAGAGGAAGGAGGAAAGAATGAGGAGAAAAGAGGAGATGAAGGGGAGAGGATGGAGGATAGAGAAGGAGAGAGAAGGAGGAGAGGGGAGGGGGGGAGGAAGAGGTAGAGAAACAGGAAGAAGAGTAGGAAGGAGATGGGAAGTAGGAGTCAAGGAGGAAAGGAAGGAGGAAAAAGAAGGAGGAGAAGGAAGGTGGAGGCGGATGGGGGAGAAGAAGGAGGAAGGAAGGAGGAGAAGAAGGAAAAAGGAGGAAAAGAGGAGAGGAGGAAAAGGAGGAGGAAGGAGGAGAAGAAAAAGGAGGAGGAGGAGGAGAAAAGCAGGAAAGGAAGGAGGAGAGAAGGAGGAGGAAAAAGAGGAGAGAAGGAAGATAGAAGGAGGAAGGAAGAAGGAGGAGAGGAAGGAGGAAGGCAGGAGGAGAAGGAGGAGAGAGGAAGGAAGAAAGGAAGGAGGAGATGAAGGAGGAGAGAAGGAGGAAGGAAGGAGTATAGAAAAAGGAAGTATAGAAGGAGGAAGGGAGAAGGAGGAAGAGGAAGGAGGGAGAGGAGGAGAGGAAGGAGGGAAAAGAGAAGAGGAGGAAGAAAGGAGGAGAAAAGGAAATGAGAAGAGAAGGAAGAAAAAAGGAGGAAGGCAGGAGGAAGGATGGAAGATGAGAAGGAGAGGAGGGAGGAGAGAGAAAGGAATAGAGGATGGAGGAGAGGAATGAGGAGAGGAGGAGGGAGAAGAGGTGGAGCGGTTTGGAGAGGAGGAGGAGGAGGTGAGGAAGGAGAGAGGGCGAGTAGAGGGAGAGAAGAGGATGGAGGGGACAGGAAGAAAGAGAGAGGAAAAAGGAGGACAGGAAGGAGGAGGAGGACTCAGAAAGGAGGAGAAGAAGGAGGAGAGGATGGAGAGAAAATGAGGAGAGGGGAGGAGGAAAGGGGAAAAAGGCAGATAGGAGGAAAGAGAAGGAAGGAGAGGAGAGAGAAAAAAAAGGAGGAGAGGGAAGGAGGAGGCAGGAGGAGAGGAGGAGAGGAAGGAGGAAAAGGGAAAGGAGGAAAAGGAAAGGAGGAGAGGAAGGAAAGTATAGAAGGAGTATAGAAGAGACGGAAAGGAGGAGAGAGAGGAAAGAAGGAAAAAGGAAGGAGGAGGAAGGAGGAGAGGAGGGGAGAAGTAAGAAGGAGAAGAGGAGAGAAGGGAGGAGGAGAGAGAGGGGAGGAGGAAGGATGGAGGAGATAGAAGAGAAAGGAGGAGGAGGAAGAGAGGAATGAAAGGGGGATAGAGGAAAGAGAATAGAAGAGAGAAGAGAGAGAGAAAAAAGAAAGGTGAAGCGATTGGAAGAGAAAGAGAGGAAGGGAAGGAAAGAAAGGAAAAGGAAAAAGGAAGAAGAAGGAAGGAAGGAAGAAGAGATAGAGGAATGTGAAATTAGGAAGGAGGAAGAGAGAAGGAGAGGAGGAGGACTCAGAAGGAGAAGGAAGGAGAAGGATGGAAAAATGAGAGGAGGAGGAAGGAGACGAGATGGAGAGAGGAAAGGAGGAAGGAGGAGGAAGGAGGAGGAAAAGGAGGAAGGAAAAGAAAGAAAGGAAGAAGGAGGAAGAAAAAGGAAGAAAGGAGGAAAAGAATGGAGAAGAGGAGAGAGGAAGGAGGAGGAGGAGGACCGAAAGAGAGAGAAGGATAGATGAAGAGAGAGAGAGAAAGGGAGGAGAGAAGAGAGATGGAGAAGAGGAAGTGAGAGGAAAAGGAAGGAGGAAAAGGAGGAGAGGAGGAGAAGAGAAGGAGGAGGAAGAATGGGAGGAGAAAAGGAAAGAAGGAGGAAGGAGAAAGGAGGGCAGAGGGAAGAGGAAGAAAATGGAGAGAAGGAAAGAGAGAAGGAGAGAGGAGGAGGAGAAAAGAAGGAGGAGGAGGAGATGAGGAAGGAGAAGGAGGAGGAGTGGAAGGAGGTAGGGAGGAGGAAAAGAGATGGAGGAGAGGAGGAGAGAAGAAGAGGATAGGGGAAGGAGGAGAGAAAGCAGGAGAAAAGAAGAGGAGAGAAGGAAGAAAAGAAAAGGAGGAGGAGAGGAGTTGAGAGAATAGAAATAGAGATTGATAGAGAGAGGAGGAGAGGAAAGAGCGGGAGAAGGCAGAAGGAGGAGGAAAGGAGGAGGAAAAAGGAGGAGAGTGGATGGAAGAGAAGAGCAGGAAGGAGAAGAGGTAGGAAGGAGGAGAATAGGAGGAGGAGAGGACTCAGAAGGAGGAAGGGAGGAGAGGATGGAGGAAAGGAGGAGGAGGGGAGAGGAAGGAGACGAGGATGGAGCAGAAGAAGGAGGAGAGGAGGAAAGGAAGAGGGAAGGAGGAAAGGGAAAAAAAAAAGAAGGAGGAAAAAAAGGAGGAAGAAAAAGGAGGAAGGGGGAACATGGAGAGAGAAGGAGGAAGGAAAAGGGAAGAAAAAGAAAAGGAAAAGGAGGAAGAAAAAGGAGGTAGAAGAGATCAGAGAAGAGAAGAAAGAAGGAAAGAAAAAGAAAAGAGGAAAAAGGAAGAGAAAAAGCGGAGGAAAGATGGAGGAAAAGAGAGGAAAGGAAGGAAGGAAGGGCAGAAGGGAAGAGGAAAATGAGAAAGGAAGGAAGGAAGGAGGGGGGAGGGGGGAGGAAAGAAGGAAGGAGAAGGAGGAGATGATAGGAAGGGAGGGAGGCGGAGGAGGAGAGAGGAAGAGGGAGAGGGAGGAGGGAGAAGAAGGAAAGGAAGGAGGAGAGGGAAGGAGGAGAAGAGTATAAGAAGGAGGAGTATAGAGAAAGGAGAGAGGAAAGGGAGGAGAGGAGGAAGGAAGGGAAAAAAAGAAGGAGGAGAGGGAAGGAGGGAGAGGAGGGGAGAGGAAGTAAGGAGTGAGAGAGGGAGGGGAGAGGGAGGAGGGGAGAGAAGGAGGAGGAGAGGATGGAGGAATGAAGGAAGGAAGAGAGAAAGGAGCGAAAGAGAGATAGAGAAGAGAATGAGAGAAGGAAGGAAGGAGAGAAAAGTGGAGGCAGTTGGGGAGAGAGGAAGGAAGGAAGAGAGGAGAAGGAAGGAGAGAGGAGGGGAGGAAAGAGATAGAGATAAGGAGATTGAGGAAGGAGGAGAAGAAGAGAGGAGAAGAGGAAGGGACTCAGAAGAGAGAAGAAGGAGGAGGATGGAAAATGAAGGAAGGAAGAAGAAGGAAGGAAAAAAAAGAGGGTGTGCAGAGAGAGGAAGGAGGAGGAGAGGAGGAGAGGAGAGGAGGAGGGGAGAGAGGAGAGGGAAAAAGAAGGAGCAGAGGAAAAAAGGAGAAGAGAGGAGAGAAGGAGGAAGGAAGAATGGAGGAGGAGGAAGGAGAGGAAGGAGGAGGGAGAGGACTGAGAAGGGAGGAGGATGGATGAGAAGGAGGAGGAGAGGAGGAGGAGGATGGAGGAGAGGAGGAGTGAAGGAGGAAGGAAGGAGGAAAGAGGAGGAAGGAGGAGGAGAGGAGGAGGGAGAAGATGGAGAGGAAGGAGGAGAGGAGGAGGGAGGGAGAGGACGAGAAGGAGGAGGAGAAGATGGAGGAGAGGAGGAGGAGAAGGGGAGGGGGAGGAGAGGAGGAGGAAGAGAAGAAAGGAAGAGGAGGAGATGAGAGAAGAGAGGAAGAGAGGAGAGTGGAAGAGAAGTAGGAGGGAAGGAGAAAGAGATGGAGGAAGGAGAGGAAGGATGAGGAAGGAAGGAGGCAGAAGGCAAGGAGAAGGAAGGGAGGGAGTAGAATTGATAGGTGGATATGAAGAAGAGGAGAGAAGGAAGAGGAAGCAAGAGGAAGGCAGAAGGAGAAGAAGGAGGAGAAAAAGAAGAAAAAGAGGAAGAGGAGTGGATGGAGGAGAGCAGGAGGAGAGAAGGGGTAGGAAGGAGGAGAAATAGGAGAAGGAGGAGGACTCAGAAAGAAAAAGAAGGAGGAGAGATGGATGGAAGGAGGAGGAGAGGAGGGGAAGAGAGGAAGAGAGAGCGATGGATGCAGAGAGAAGAGGAAGGAGAGAAAGGAAGAAGAGAAAGAAAAAAAAAAAGGAAAAGAGAGGAAGGAGGAGAAAGGAAGAAGAAAAGAGAGAGAGAACATGGAGAAGAAAAAAAAAGGAAGGAGGAGAAGAAAGAAGAAGAAGGAGAGGAGGGAAGAGGGGAGAGTGAAGAAAGAGATGGAGGAGAAACAGAGAGGAAAGGAAGGAGGAGGAAAAGAAGGAGAGAGGAAGAGAGAAGGAGAGGTCGGAGGAAAATGGAGGAAAAAAGAGAGGAGGAGAAGAGGCAGAGGAGGAAGATGAGAAAAGATGAAAAGGAGAGAAAAAGAGAGAGGAAGAAGGGAGTGGAGAAAGAGAAGGAGTAAGGAGGATGATTGAGAGGAAGAGAAAGAGGAAAAAGAAGGAAGGGAAGAAAGAGAGAAAGGATGGAGAGAGAAGGAGGAGGAAGAGAAGGATAGAAGGGAAGGAGAAGAAGAAGAAGGAAAGAAGGAGGAGGAAAGAAGGAGGAAAAAGGAGAAGGAAAGAGAAGGAGAGAAAGCAGGAGAGGAAGGAGAAGGAAGCAGGAGAGAGGAAAAGAGGAAAGGAAAGGAGGAGAGAAGAAGTGGAGGAGAAAAGAGGAGAGAAGGAGGGAGATGAAGAGGAGAGAGGATGGAGGAGAGAGAAGGAGGAGAGGAAGGAGGAAAGTGAAGAAAAAGAAGAAGGAAAAAGAAAGGAAAGGAAGGAGGAGAGAAAAAAATGAGAGAAAGGAGGGGAGAGGGAAGGAGGATAGAAGTTAGGAGTTAAGAAAAAAGGAAAGAGAGGAGAAAAAGAGGAGGAAAGAAAGGAAAAAAAGAGAAGGAGAAAGGAAGAAGAGGAGAAGGAGGAGAGAGAAGGAGGAGAGATGGAGGGTGGAAGGAGGAGAGAATCAGGAGGCGGAAGGAGGAGAAAAGAGGAGGTTGAGAGGGGAGGACAGGAAGGAGGAAAGGAAGGGAGAAAGGAGGAGGAGAGGAAGGAGGAGTAAGTAGAGAGAAGAGGAGAGAGAAAGAGGCAGAGGTTGGAGAACAGAGTGGAGAGAAGGAAGAGGAGCTTGAGGGCGAGAGAAAAGAGAAAGAGGAGAAGAAAAAAGGAAGAAAGAAGGAAGAAAGGATAGAAAAAGAAAAAAGAAGAAAAGAGAAAGAGACTGAGACAACGAGGGAGAAGAAGGATGAGAGGAGGAGGAGTGGAAGAGGAGAGGAAGGAGGAGAGGATAGGAAAGGAGGAGGAGAGAGGGAGGAGGAGAGAGGATGGAGGAGGAAGGAGAGGAAGAAGAGAAGGAGGAAAGGGAGGTGAAAGATAGAGGAGAGGAAGAGGAGAGGAAGAGGAAGAAAAGAAGAAAGGAAGAAAGGAAAGAGGGATAGAGGATAGAGAAAAAGGGGAAAAGAGAGGAAAGGAAGGAGAGAGAAAGGAAGAAAGAAGGAGGAGGAAGGAGAGGTAGGAGAGAGGAGGAGGAGATGGGAGTATAGGAAGTAGAAAAAACAAAGGAGGAGAAAGGAGAAGGAAGAAGTAAAAGAAAGAAGGAAGAGGCGGATGGAGGAAAAAAAAGGAGGAGAGATGGAAGAGTGGAAGGAGGAGGGAATCAGGAAGCGGAAGGAAAGGAGGAGGGGGAGGTTGAAGAAGAGAGAGAGACAGGAAGGAGAGAGGAAAAGAAGAGAGGAAGGAGGAGAGAGAAGGAAGGAGGAGTAGGAGAGGAGAAGAAGGAAGAGCAGAGGGTTGGAGTGACTGGAGGAGGAGAAGGAGGAGGAAGGAAGGAGGAGAATGAGAAAAAAGAAGGGAGGAGAAAGAAGAGGAGGAAGGAAGACACTGAGAAAGGAGGAGAAGAGAAGAGATAGAGAGGAAGGAAGTAGGAAGAGGAGAGGAAAGAAGGAGGAAAGAGATAGGAAAAAGAGGAGAAGGAGAGGAGGAGGATAGAAGGAAGAAAAAGAGGAGGAAAGGAGGAGGAGAAAGAGGAGTGGTGTAGAAAGAAAGAAGGAAGAAGGGAAGAAAGAAAGGAGGAAGGAAAGGAGGAAGAGAAGAAAGAGGTGAGGAGGAAGAAGAGACGATAGAGGAAAGAAAGTAGGATAGAGTGGAGGAGAGGAGGAGAGAGAGGAAGGAGAGAGAGGGAGAGGAGAGGAGGAAGTAGAGGAAGAGAGGGAGAAGGAGGAGGAAAGGGATAGAGAAAAGTGGGAGGAGAAAAGAGAGGATGGAGGAGAAGGAAGGGTGGAGGAGAAAAAGGAAAAAAGGAGGAAGAAGGAGAAGAAAGAAGGAGGAAAGAAAAGAGGAGAGGAAAAAAGGAGGAAGCAGGAAGGAAAAAAAAAAGGAAGAGATAATGGGAAAAAAGAAGGAAAAGAGAAGGAGGAAGAAAGGAAGAAAAAAGATGGAGGAGAGAAAGGTAGAGAAAGCAGAGAAAGGAAAAGGAGAGGAGCCGGAAAAAGAGAAGCAGGAAAAGAAGGAGGAGAAAGAAGGAAGAGAAAAAGGAGGAAGAGGAAGGAGGGAAAGAGAATGAGGAGAGGAAGGAGGAGAGAAGCAGGAGAGAAGGAGGAGAGGAAGGAGGATAGGAAGGAGCAGAGAAGGATGAGAGGAAGGAGGAGGGGAAGAAGGAGAGGAAGGATGAGGGTAGAAGGAGGAGAGAAGCAGGAGAGAACGAGGTGAGGAAGGAGGAGATAAAGGTGGAGAGGAAGGAGGAGAGGAAGGAAGAAAGAAGCAGAAAAAAAAGGAAGAAAGGGAAGGAGGATAGGAAGGAGGGAGAGGAAGAGGAGGGGGTGGAAGGAGGAGAGGAAGGAGGAAGGGAAGGAAGAAAGGAAGAAAAACATGGCATACTAATACAAAATAGTTTCCAGACT
>NC_059230.1:5982969-5985469 GCF_020615455.1 Coregonus clupeaformis
GTTTTACAAATGTTCCATCCCGAGAATAAATCACTTTTCTCCCGGGTAACCCGGTATTTCCCTCCAAAAGCATTATAAAGCATATAAATATGTCTGGACTTGATTAGACCTTTGATCAGCATGAAAATTCAAATCTGATGCTTCCTGAGCCTGATGAGCCATATATAAAATACATTTTATGAGCCCTACATTAACGACATTTAGCCCAAAAAAGCCCAAATGTTTTGTGCCGTTATCCAATACATATATGTTAAATATATAAATATAGCTACTGCACATTACGCACGACAGAAAAACATAAAAGCCCATAGATGTAGCTAGCTATATGCTCTCTTGGGTAAATCAATGAAACTAGCTCCAGTAGGCTAATCTTTTTGAGTGTGAACTGCATTGCTGTACTGTATTGTATTATACTGTATTACTGTACTGTATTTTATTATACTGTATTGCTGTACTGTATTGTATTATACTGTATTGCTGTACTGTATTGTATTATACTGTATTGCTGTACTGTATTGTATTATACTGTATTACTGTACTGTATTGTATTATACTGTATTGCTGTACTGTATTGTATTATACTGTATTACTGTACTGTATTGTATTATACTGTATTGCTGTACTGTATTGTATTATACTATATTGCTGTATTGTATTATACTGTATTGCTGTATTGTATTATACTGTATTACTGTACTGTATTGTATTATACTGTATTATATGGACTGGAATATTATGCACCTCGTTCAAATCCCGATAAAGCAGGGAGACAACATGTGGCCTACAAAGTTACAAGTATAGGCTAGAGAATTTTATTTAAATTTTGAAATTTAATAGGGCCGATTTGTATAATTAGTAGACTGACGCATATATATGTTTCATAATATTTCCTCTAATGTTATTATATTATCTCTGACGCATACAGTGAGGGAAAAAAGTATTTGATCTCCTGCTGATTTTGTATGTTTGCCCACTGACAAAGAAATCATCAGTCTATAATTTTAATGGTATGTTTATTTGAACAGTGAGAGACAGAATAACAACAAAAAAATCCAGAAAAACGCATGTAAAAAATGTTATAAATTGATTTGCATTTTAGATTTTATTTGCATTTTTATTTGCATAAACTGATCATGTCTTTGTCAGTGGGCAAACGTACAAAATCGGCAGGGGATCAAATACTTTTTTCCCTCACTGTATATATGTTTCATAATATTTCCTCTAATGTTATTAGCCTACCTCCTAATTCTCTGTCTATTGTTGCTTCATTCCTTCCTCGCTTTCAACAGTTAAATGAAAGAAATGTTGTTGTCCTGATCTTCATCATTCTAATGACATCCTTTGATATAATATAGGATTAGAATTAGACGCAGAAGGCTTTCACTTCTCTTCACGAAGATTGAATGGTTATGGATCTGCTACAGCCAGCGCACGTTCGCTCTTCTTTTCAAACCGTGAGTTCTATTGGCTGATGTATTTAACGTTCAGCAAAAAAGAGCTTGTGTCCCTCTTTGAATAGTCTATTGGTATAAGAAATGAAAGAAAAATTAAAAAGCCCAGCAAGCTATTCGAGTCTTCTTGCATGGGACTCCAAGAGCTAAGGAGTGTTTTTTAAGGAGAGGCCAGCGGAGAACAGGTGCTTGCATATTGCGCAAGAAACATATAAGTTATAATATTATTAAGTTATTATATTATAAGTTAGACACTTATTATTATTATTATTATTATTATTATTATTATTATTATTATTATTATTAACCAATCATGAATTGGCTATTTTGAATGGAGAGAGAGTGACTGTGAGAGTGCACTGATTTAAAGCAACGATATTTGAGTGATAGGCTCTTTTAAAACTCTTTACGATTGAAAAAACAAGGTGACCCCCGAAAGCCAGATGGAGATGCACATTCGGTCTTTCTATTACTGCAGCAAATGTAGGCCTACCTGTCACAAGAAACAAAGTGACCATGATGAGATGATAGGTCTACATGCGTTGCGAACTGCGCTCCATACTGAGATGGATGAGTATGTTCCCACCCTGAGCGTTGATTCGTCATGCAGAGGCCGTAGAGAAGCCAGATTAAGACATCACATACAAAAACGACACGCTGTTCATATAAAATCATGTATTATAATTTACCGGTTTCTAGCGGTCATTTATCCCGGCAAAAAAAGGGGTTGGTTTTGAGCTGTAAATCTCGGTAACCGGGTTCCCGCCATTCAACCCTTGTGTGTGGTGTGTGAAGTAAGCCAACGCAAACTTGTGTATGGGTGGTCCTCTGTAGCTCAGCTGGTAGAGCACGGCGCTTGTAACGCCAAGGTAGTGGGTTCGATCCCCGGGACCACCCATACACAAAAAAAAAAAATGTATGCACGCATGACTGTAAGTCGCTTTGGATAAAAGCGTCTGCTAAATGGCATATTATATTATTATATATTATAGTGACGTCGGGCGACAACTACATAAAATGGCAGTTTTTTTCTAAAAATGGCCTTCTAA
>NC_059230.1:5990469-5992969 GCF_020615455.1 Coregonus clupeaformis
GCACTAAAGTACGTTCATCTCTAGGAGACAGAACGTGTCTCCTTCCTGAGCGGTATGACGGCTGCGTGGTCCCATGGTGTTTATACTTGCGTACTATTGTTTGTACAGATGAACGTGGTACCTTCAGGCGTTTGGAAATTGCTCCCAAGGATGAACCAGACTTGTGGAGGTCTACACATTTTGTTCTGAGGTTTTGGCTGATTTCTTTTGATTTTCCCATGATGTCAAGCAAAGAGGCACTGAGTTTGAAGGTAGGCCTTGAAATACATCCACAGGAACACCTCCAATTGACTCAAATGATGTCAATTAGCCTATCAGAAGCTTCTAAAGCCATTAAATAATTTTCTGGAATTTTCCAAGCTGTTTAAAGGCACAGTCAACTTAGTGTATGTAAACTGGAATTGTGATGCAGTGAATTATAAGTGAAATAATCTGTCTGTAAACAATGTTGGAAAAATTACTTTTGTCAAGCACAAAGTAGATGTCTTAACCGATTTGCCAAAACAATAGTTTGTTAACAAGAAATTTATGGAGTGGTTGAAAAACGAGTTTCAATGACTCCAACCTAAGTGTATACAATTTTCAGATTTCAACTGTATCTGTTCGGGCTGGAGCGATAGTTCAGGAGACAGATCAGTGACACTGCACTCTACACAGAGAGAGAGAGAGAGAGAGAGAGAGAGAGAGAGAGAGAGAGAGAGAGAGAGAGAGAGAGAGAGAGAGAGAGAGAGAGAGAGAGAAAGGGTCTATGTGTTCCTGTGTCTATACCAGAGAGAGAGAGAGAGAGAGAGAGAGAGAGAAGGCAGACCTGGCTCTCAAGAGAAGACAGGCTATGTGAGGTTGAAACTGAGCTGCACTTCCTAACATCCTGCCAAATGTATGACCATATTAGAGACACATACTTTCCTCAGATTACACAGACCCACAAAGAATTCAAAAACAAACCCAATTTTGATCAACTCCAATACCTATTGGGTGAAATACCACAGTGTGCCATCACAGCAGCAAGATGTGTGACCTGTTGCCACAAGTAAAGGGCAACCAGTGAAGAACAAACACCATTGTAAATACAACCCATATTTATGTTTATTTATTTTCCCTTTTGTACTATTTGCACATTGTTACAACACTGTATATAGACATAATATGGCATTTGAAATGTCTTTATTCTTTTGGAACTTTTGTGAGTGTAATGTTTACTGTTAATTTTTTTAATTGTTTATTTCACTTTTGTTTATTATCTATTTCACTTGCTTTGGCAATGTTAACATAGAGAGAGAGAGAGAGAGAGAGAGAGAGAGAGAGAGAGAGAGAGAGAGAGAGAGAGAGAGAGAGAGAGAGAGAGAGAGAGAGAGAGAGAGAGAGAGAGAGAGAGAGAGAGAGAGAGAGAGAGAGAAAGAGAGAGCGAGAGAGAGAGAGAGAGAGAGAGAGAGAGAGAGAGAGAGAAACAAGGACAGAGAGACAGACATAGAGAGAGAAAAAGTGTGAAAGAGACAGAGAAACAGAGAGAGAGACAGAGAGAGAGAAAGATAGAGAGAGAGCGAGAGAGAGAGAAAGTGTGAAAGAGAGAGAGAGAGAGAGAGAGAGAGAGAGAGAGAAAGAGAGGGAAAATGAGGATAGCTATGTAGAGAGAATAGGAGAATGAAAGAGGGAAATAGCTATTTTCTTTGAGAAATAAACGAGTGTGAATGTTCCGCTGTAGATATAAATACTATATACTGTATCCCAAGTGGAACCCTATTCCCTTTCTAGTGCTCCAAAACCTATAGGCTCTGGTCAAAAGAAGTGCACTATGTAGGGTGCCATTTGGGACATATCCACAGTACAACACAACATTACATTTTGTATGGAGTCAATGTCTTTTATATGGAGTTTATGTTTTTTAAAAATATATACAGTCAATTTTTGCATTTAAGTAATTTACTCTCTTATCCAGAGCTGCTTACAGTAGTGAGTGGATACATTTTTTTGGAGTCAACTCTCCAACTCTCCAACTCTCCAACTCTCCAACTCTCCAACTCTCCAACTCTCTAACTCTCTAACTCTCCAACTCTCCAACTCTCCAACTCTCCAACTCTCCAACTCTCCAACTCTCCAACTCTCCAACTCTCCAACTCTCCAACTCTCCAACTCTCCAACTCTCCAACTCTCCAACTCTCCAACTCTCCAACTCTCCAACTCTCCAACTCTCCAACTCTCCAACTCACTCTCAACTCTCCAACTCTCCAACTCTCCAACTCTCCAACTCTCCAACTCTCCAACTCTCCAACTCTCACTTCAACTCTCCAACTCTCTCCAACTCTCCAACTCTCCAACTCTCCAACTCTCCAACTCTCCAACTCTCCAACTCTCCAACTCTCCAACTCTCAACTCTCCAACTCTCTCAACTCTCCAACTCTCCAACTCTCCAACTCTCCAACTCTCCAACTCTCTCAACTCTCCAACTCTCCAACTCTCCAACTCTCTCTCAACTCTCCAACTCTCCAACTCTCCAACTCTC
>NC_059230.1:5997969-6022969 GCF_020615455.1 Coregonus clupeaformis
CATTCATTCTTGCATTGTTGGCTCCAAAGGGAATCAAACTCTGCAAGCGCGACACTCTACCAATTGAGCCACACAGAATATCTATTCAATATATTCTATCTCTCCTCTCCCAGGTCTCAGACGGGAGCCATCAGTCCCACTCCCTACAACAGCATCATCAGTCTGAACTTTGGAGGGAACCCGCTACACTGTAACTGTGAGTTACTGTGGTTACGGCGGCTGGTCCGAGAGGACGATATGGAAACCTGCGCCACGCCCCCTCACCTGGCCGGCAGGTAACCATGACAATAATGATATGAATGATTGATTTACTCTTATGCCACGGCATTGTTGAATAATAATACAACGGTGGTAGGAACTATACTTGGATACAACGGTGGTAGGAACTATACTTGGATACAACATTAATATACTTGGATACAACGGTGGTAGGTAATATACTTGGATACAACGGTGGTAGGAACTATACTTGGATACAACGGTGGTAGGAACTATACTTGGATACAACGGTGGTAGGAACTATACTTGGATACAACGGTGGTAGGAACTATACTTGGATACAACGGTGGTAGGAACTATACTTGGATACAACGGTGGTAGGAACTATACTTGGATACAACGGTGGTAGGAACTATACTTGGATACAACGGTGGTAGGTAATATACTTGGATACAACATTAATATACTTGGATACAACGGTGGTAGGAACTATGCTTGGATACAACAGTGGTAGGTAATATACTTGGATACAACGGTGGTAGGTAATATACTTGGATACAACGGTGGTAGGAACTATACTTGGATACAACAGTGGTAGGTAATATACTTGGATACAACGGTGGTAGGTAATATACTTGGATACAACATTAATATACTTGGATACAACGGTGGTAGGAACTATGCTTGGATACAACGGTGGTAGGTAATATACTTGGATACAACGGTGGTAGGTAATATACTTGGATACTACATTAATATACTTGGATACAACGGTGGTATACTTGGATACAACATTAATATACTTGGATACAACGGTGGTAGGAACTATGCTTGGATACAACGGTGGTAGGAAATATACTTGGATACAACATTAATATACTTGGATACAACGGTGGTAGGAACTATGCTTGGATACAACAGTGGTAGGAATTATGCTTGGATACAACGGTGGTAGGAACTATACTTGGATACAACGGTGGTAGGAAATATGAGTGGATACAACGGTGGTAGGAAATATACTTGGATACAACATTAATATACTTGGATACAACGGTGGTAGGAACTATGCTTGGATACAACAGTGGTAGGAAATATGAGTGGATACAATGGTGGTAGGTAATATACTTGGATACAACAGTGGTAGGAACTATACTTGGATACAACGGTGGTAGGAACTATACTTGGATACAACGGTGGTAGGTAATATACTTGCATACAACGGTGGTAGGAACTATACTTGGATACAACGGTGGTAGGTAATATACTTGCATACAACGGTGGTAGGTAATATACAGTGCATTCTGAAAGTATTCAGACTCCTTGACCTTTTCCACATTATGTTACGTTACAGCATTATACTAAAATGGATTAAATAATTGTTTTCCAACATCAACCTACACACAATACCCCATAATAACAAAGCGAAAACAGGTTTTTAGAATCGTTTGCAAATTTAGTAGAAATAAAAAACAGAAATACCTTATTTGCATAAGTATTCAGACCCTTTGCTATGAGACTCGAAATTGAGCTCAGGTGCATCCTGTTTCCATTGATCATCAGTGAGATGTTTCTACAACTTGATTGGTGTCCACCTGTGTTAAATTCAATTGATTGGACATGATTTGGAAAGGCAAACACCTGTCTTTATAAGGTCCCACAGTTGACAGTGCATGTCAGAGCAAAAACCAAGCCATGAGGTCGAAGAAATTGTACGTAGAGCTCCGAGACAGGATTGTGTCGAGGCACAGATCTGGGAAAGGGTACCAAAAAATGTCTGCAGCATTGAAGGTCCCCAAGAACACAGTGTCCTCCATCATTCTTAAATGGAAGAAGTTTGGAACCACCAAGACTCTTCCTAGAGCTGGCCGCCCGGCCAAACTGAGCAATAGGGGGAAAAGGGCCTTGGTCAGGGAGGTGACCAAGAACCTGATGGTCACTCTGACAGAGCTCCAGAGTTCCTCTGTGGAGATGGGAGAACCTTCCAGAAGGACAACCATCTCTGCAGCACTCCACCAATCAGGCCTTTATGGTAGAGTGGCCAGACGGAAGCCACTCCTCAGTAAAAGGAACATGACAGTCCGCTTGGAGTTTGCCAAAATGCACCTAAAGGACTCTCAGACCATGAGAAACAAGATTCTCTGGTCTGATGAAACCAAGATTGAACTATTTGGCCTGAATGCCAAGCATCACGTCTGGAGGAAACCATGGCACCATCCCTACAGTGAAGCATGGTGGTGGCAACATCATGCTGTAGGGATGTTTTTCAGCGGCAGGGACTGGGAGACTCGTCAGGACCGAGGGAAAGATGAACGGAGCAAAGTACAAAGAGATCCTTGATGAAAACCTGCTCCAGAGCGCTCAGGACCTCAGACTGGGGCGAAGGTTCACCTTCCAACAGGACAACGACCCTAAGCACACAGCCAAGACAACACAGGAGTGGCTTGGAGACAAGTCTCTGAATGTCCTTGAGTGGCCCAGCCAGAGCTCGGACTTGAACCCGATCGAACATCTCAGGAGAGACCTGAAAATAGCTGTGCAGCGACGCCCCCCATCCAAACTGACAGAGCTTCAGAGGATCTGTAGCGAAGAATGGGAGAAACTGCCCAAATACAGGTGTGCCAAGCCTGTAGCATCATACCCAAGAAGACTCAAGTCTGTAATCGCTGCTAAACTTGCTTCAACAAAGTACTGAGTAAAGGGTCTGAAAACGTATGTAAATGTTTTATTTCAGTTGTTGTTTTTTTTTATAAATTTGCCAACATTTCTAAAACCTGTTTTTGCTTTGTCATTATGGGGTATTGTGTGTAGATTGTTGACGGGAAAAATACGATTCAATCAATTTTAGAATAAGGCTGTAACCTAACAAAATGTGGAAAAAGTCAAGGGGTCTGAATACTTTCCGAATGCACTGTACTTGGATACAACAGTGGTAGGTAATATACTTGGATAGAACGGTGGTAGGTAGGATATGGGGATATTGAAGCCGGTAACCCTCCAGCTGCAGGATCACTCCCTGCAGATTTCCCCACAGGAAACCATTCGGTTACCAGCTACCACTTATTTGAGATTAGTCTGAGAAAGGGTCTTTACGTGTGATGAACATCTTGCGTTTCTTATGCTTCCATTGAAAAGATACTTGTTCAGCACTGACCTTCGTACTGACCTCATACATTGTCTTGATTCATCCTCTCTCTCTCTCTCTCTCTCTCTCTCTCTCTCTCTCTCTCTCTCTCTCTCTCTCTCTCTCTCTCTCTCTCTCTCTCTCTCTCAATTCAATTCAATTCAATTCAATTTAAGGGCTTTATTGGCATGGGAAACGTATGTTAACGTTGCCAAAGCAAGTGAAGTAGATAGTAAACAAAAGTGAAATAAACTATAAATATTAACAGTAAACATTACACTCAGAAGTTCCAAAAGAATAAAGACATTTCAAATGTCATATTATGTCTATATACAGTGTTGTAACAATGTGCAAATAGTTAAAGTACAAATGGGAAAATAAATAAACATAAATATGGGTTGTATTTACAATGGTGTTTGTTCTTCACTGGTTGCCCTTTTCTTGTGGCAACAGGTCACAAATATTGCAGCTGTGATGGCACACTGTGGTTTTTCACCCAGTAGATAAGGGAGTTTATCAAAATTGGGTTTGTTTTCGAATTCTTTGTGGATCGCTGTAATCTGAGGGAAATATGTGTCTCTAATATGGTCATACATTTGGCAGGAGGTTAGGAAGTGCAGCTCAGTTTCCACCTCATTTTGTGGGCAGTGTGCACATAGCCTGTCTTCTCTTGAGAGCCAGGTCTGCATATGGCGGCCTTTCTCAATAGCAAGGCTATGCTCACTGAGTCTGTACATAGTCAAAGCTTTCCTTAAGTTTGGGTCAGTCACAGTGGTCAGGTATTCTGCCACTCTGTATTCTCTGTTTAGGGCCAAATAGCATTCTAGTTTGCTCTGTTTTTTTGTTTGTTCTTTCCAATGTGTCAAGTAATTCTCTTTTTGTTTTCTCATGATTTGGTTGGGTCTAATTGTGTTGTTGTTGTCCTGGGGCTCTGTGGGGTCTGTTTGTGTTTGTGAACAGAGCCCCAGGACCAGCTGACTTAGGGGACTCTTCTCCAAGTTCATCTCTCTGTAGGTGATGGCTTTGTTATGGAAGGTTTGGGAATCGCTTCCTTTTAAGTGGTTATAGAATTTAACGGCTCTTTTCTTGATTTTGATCATTAGCGGGTATTGGCCTAATTCTGCTCTGCATGCATTATTTGGTGTTTTACGTTGTACACGGAGGATGTTTTTGCAGAATTCTGCATGCAGAGTCTCAATTTGGTGTTTGTCCCATTTTGTGAATTCTTGGTTGGTGAGCGAACCCCAGACCTCACAACCATAAAGGGCAATGAGTTCTATAACTGATTCAAGTATTTTTAGCCAGATCCTAATTGGTATGTCAAATGTTATGTTCCTTTTGATGGCGTAGAAGGCCCTTCTTGCCTTGTCTCTCAGATCGTTCACAGCTTTGTGGAAGTTACCTGTGGCGCTGATGTTTAGGCCGAGGTATGTATAGTTTTTTGTGTGCTCTAGGGCAACGGTGTCTAGATGGAATTTGTATTTGTGGTCCTGGCAACTGGACCTTTTTTGGAACACCATTATTTTTGTCTTACTGAGATTTACTGTCAGAATCTGTGCAGAAGATCTAGGTGCTGCTGTAGGCCCTCCTTGGTTGGTGACAGAAGCACCAGATCATCAGCAAACAGAAGACATTTGACTTCAGATTCTAGTAGGGTGAGGCCGGGTGCTGCAGACTGTTCTAGTGCCCTCGCCAATTCGTTTATATATATGTTGAAGAGGGTGGGGCTTAAACTGCATCCCTGTCTCACCCCACGGCCCTGTGGAAAGAAATGTGTGTGTTTTTTGCCAATTTTAACCGCACACTTGTTGTTTGTGTACATGGATTTTATAATGTCGTATGTTTTTCCCCCAACTCAACTTTCCATCATTTTGTATAGCAGACCCTCATGCCAAATTGAGTCAAAAGCTTTTTTGAAATCAAAAAAGCATGAGAAGACTTTGCCTTTGTTTTGGTTTGTTGTTTGTCAATTAGGGTGTGCAGGGTGAATACGTGGTCTGTCGTACGGTAATTTGGTAAAAAGCCAATTTGACATTTGCTCAGTACATTGTTTTCACTGAGGAAATGAACTAGTCTGCTGTTAATGATAATGCAGAGGATTTTCCAAAGGTTGCTGTTGACGCATATCCCACGGTAGTCATTGGGGTCAAATTTGTCTCCACTTTTGTGGATTGGGGTGATCAGTCCTTGGTTCCAAATATTGGGGAAGATGCCAGAGCTAAGGATGATGTTAAAGAGTTTAAGTATAGCCAATTGAAATGTGTGGTCTGTATATTTTATCATTTCATTGAGGATACCATCAACACCACAGGCCTTTTTGGGTTGGAAGGTTTGTATTTTGTCCTGTAGTTCATTCAATGTAATTGGAGAATCCAGTGGGTTCTGGTAGTCTTTAATAGTTGATTCTAAGATTAGCATTTGATCATGTATATTTTTTGCTGTTTGTTCTCTGTTGTAGGGCCAAAAAGATTGGAGAAGTGGTTTACCCATACATCTCCGTTTTGGATAGATAGCTCTTCGTGTTTTTGTTTGTTTAGTGTTTTCCAATTTTCCTAGAAGTGGTTAGAGTCTATGGATTCTTCAATTACATTGAGCTGATTTCTGACATGCTGTTCCTTCTTTTTCCGTAGTGTATTTCTGTATTCTTTTAGTGATTCACCATAGTGAAGGCGTAGGCTCAGGTTTTCTGGGTCTCTATGTTTTTGGTTGGATAGGTTTCTCAATTTCTTTCTTAGGATTTTGCATTCTTCATCAAACCATTTATCACTATTGTTACTTTTCTTTGGTTTTCTGTTAGAGATTTTTAGATTTGATAGGGAAGCTAAGTGTCACGATCGTCTACCAGAGATGAGGACCAAGGCGCAGCGTTGCAGGCAAACATACTCTTTATTAGAGACACGATAAAAAAACAACAAAACGATAACGTGACAGTTCACGGTCTAACACAACCGACTAGAAACAAAATCCCACAAACACAAATGAAAAACAGACTGTATAAATATGGCTCCCAATCAGAGACAGCCAGCAACACCTGACACTCGTTGCCTCTGATTGGGAGCCACTCTGGCCAACATAGAAATAGCACCCATAGAACCAAAACACATTGATCTACACACCCTGGCTCAACATAACAGCGTCCCCAGAGCCAGGGCGTGACAGTACCCCCCCCCTAAAGGCGCGGACTCCGACCGCGTCAACCAAATACCACAGGGGAGGGACCGGGTGGGCACTCCGCCTAGGCGGCGGATCCGGCTCCGGGCCTGATCCCCGCTCCCTCTCCAACCCCCCAAAGTACCCCTGGTCCGGTCTGGCCCCGCTGGCCGGAGCTGGACTGCACACTGATGGAGCGGATTGCTCTAGCCCCGGCGTAAAACATCTGACCAGTGCCGAACCAGGCACCAGTGGAACAGGCACGGGACGTACCGGACTGACGACGCCCACCACTGGCTTGGTGTGGAGAACAGGCACGGGCCGTGCTGGACTGACAACGCACACCACTGGCTTGGTGTGAGGAGCAGGAGTGAGCCGAACCGGGCCGACGAAACGCACCACTGACTTGGTGCGGGGAGCAGGAACGGGCCGAGCCGGGCTGACGAAGCGCACCACTGACTTGGTGTGGGGAGCAGGAACGGGCCGAGCCGGGCTGACGAAGCGCACCACTGACTTGGTGCGGGGAGCAGGAACGGGCCGAGCCGGGCTGACGAAGCGCACCACTGACTTGGTGCGGGGAGCAGGAACGGGCCGAGCCGGGCTGACGAAGCGCACCACTGACTTGGTGCGGGGAGCAGGAACGGGCCGAGCCGGGCTGACGAAGCGCACCACTGACTTGGTGCGCGGGAGCCGGAACGGGCCGAGCCGGGCTGACGAGCGCACCACTGACTTGGTGCGGGAGCAGGAACAGACCGGACCGTACTGGGGACACACACCACTGGCCCTACACCGGGATCTGGAATGGGCCGGACCGGACTGGTAACACACCCCAGTACCTCTCGCCGTGCCTCTACACCTTCCATCCCCTTTTCGACCAGTGGCCCCCGT
This sequence comes from Coregonus clupeaformis, assembly GCF_020615455.1. NCBI lineage: Eukaryota > Metazoa > Chordata > Actinopteri > Salmoniformes > Salmonidae > Coregonus > Coregonus clupeaformis. The sequence goes on from NC_059230.1 coordinate 6,005,348, forward strand.
AACCTGGCGGCCTCCTCTGCCAACCCGCTGGACCGCTCTATCGCGGCCTCCTGCTGCCCCGACGTCGTGAGCCCCCCCTAAAAATGTTCTGGGGGTCTCTCCTCCCCGTGGGCCAGGCCTCTATAGTTCTCGCCCAACTCTCGCTCTTCTGCCTCCAACTCCCGCTATTCAGCTCCTCAATTGGCTTGACCCAGTCGAAGCTCTTCCTCCATTGTTCCCAAGTCCACTCTCTCTGCTCTTCACTCGGCTTGACCCAGTCGAGGCTGCCACGGAGATCTGCTAGGGATTTCCCTGGCGATGGCTCCTCGACTCGCTGCTTGGTCCAGTTGTGGTGGGATTTTCTGTCACGATCGTCTACCAGAGATGAGGACCAAGGCGCAGCGTTGCAGGCAAACATACTCTTTATTAGAGACACGATCAAAAAACAACAAAACGATATCGTGACAGTTCACGGTCTAACACAAACCGACTAGAAACAAAATCCCACAAACACGAATGAAAAACAGACTGTATAAATATGGCTCCCAATCAGAGACAGCCAGCAACACCTGACACTCGTTGCCTCTGATTGGGAGCCACTCTGGCCAACATAGAAATAGCACCCATAGAACCAAAACACATTGATCTACACACCCTGGCTCAACATAACAGCGTCCCCAGAGCCAGGGCGTGACACTGAGAGGTCAAATATACTGTTTAGGTTTTCTACTGCCAAGTTTACACCTTCATTATTACAGTGGAACGTTTTGTCCAGGAAGTTGTCTAGAATGGATTGAATTTGTTGTTGCCTAATTGTTTTTTGGTAGGTTTCAACACTACTTTCCTTCCGTCTATAGCATTTCTTAATATTATTCAGTTCCTTTGGCTTTGATGCCTCGTGATTGAGTATTGCTCTGTTCAAATAGACTGTGATTTTGCTGTGGTCTGATAGGGGTGTCAGTGGGCTGACTGTGAACGCTCTGAGAGACTCTGGGTTGAGGTCAGTGATAAAGTAGTCTACAGTACTACTGCCAAGAGATGAGCTATAGGTGTACCTATCATAGGAGTCCCCTTGAAGCCTACCATTGACTATGTACATACCCAGTGTGCGACAGAGCTGCAGGAGTCGTGACCCGTTTTTGTTGGTTATGTTGTTGTGGTTGTGCCTAGGGGGGCATATGGGGGAGGGAATGCTGTCACCTCCAGGTAGGTGTTTGTCCCGTTGTGTGCTGAGGGTGTCAGGTTCTTGTCCAGTTCTGGCATTTAGGTCGCCACAGACTAGTACATGTCCCTGGGTCTGGAAATGATTGATTTCCCCCTCCAGGATGGAGAAGCTGTCATCATTAAAGTATGGGGATTCTAGTGGGGGGATATAGGTAGCACATAGGAGGAAATTTTTCTCTGTTGAGATCATTTCCTTTTGAATTTCTAGCCAAATGTAAAATGTTCCTGTTTTGATTAATTTAATAGAGTGAGTTAGGTCTGCTCTATACCAAATTAGCATACCCCCTGAGTCCCTTCCCTGTTTCACACCTGGTAGTTTGGTGGATGGGACTACCAGCTCTCTGTAACCTAGAGGGCAACCAGTGGGTCCGTCTCCTCTATACCATGTTTCTTGTAGGATGACAATGTCTGTATTTCCGATTTCTTTCGTGAAGTCCAAATTCCTGCTCTTTAGGCCAAAGGCAGATGACCTCAGGCCTTGGATATTCCAGGATGAAATAGTGAAGGATTTGTGTTCCATAAAGTGTCTAATGTTGTTGGTTGTGTGGTTTGGCCTCAGGCCAGTAATTGTGAGCAGAGCCTGCTGAGCATCTGGTACATGCAATTGGCTTTGGCTAGTGTAAGAGTGGGTGTTGGGCCTCTCTCTCTCTCTCTCTCTCTCTCTCTCTCTCTGTCTCTCTGTCTCTCTGTCTCTCTCTGTCTCTCTCTGTCTCTCTCTCTGTCTCTCTCTCTCTCTCTCTCTATCTCTCTCTCTCTCTCTCTCTCTCTCTCTGTCTCTCTCTCTCTCTCTCTCTCTCTCTCTCTCTCTCTCTCTCTCTCTCTCTCTCTGTCTCTCTCTGTCTCTCTCTCTCTCTCTATGTCTCTCTCTCTCTCTCTCTCTCTGTCTCTCTCTCTCTCTCTGTCTCTCTCTCTCTCTCTCTCTCTCTCTCTCTCTCCCTCTCACCTGTCCAGGTATTTCTGGTAGTTTAGTTTTTAAGACTGTCTTTACTGCAGAGTTTGTACATGCTCTCTCTCTCTCTCTCTCTCTCTCTCTCTCTCTCTCTCTCTCTCTCTCTCTCGCTCGCTCGCTCGCTCTCTCTCTCTCTCTCTCGCGCGCTCTCTCTCCCTCTCACCTGTCCAGGTATTTCTGGTAGTTTAGTTTTTAAGACTGTCTTTACTGCAGAGTTTGTACATCCCCTCTCTCTCTCTCTCTCTCTCTCTCTCTCTCTCTCCATCTCACCTGTCCAGGTATTTCTGGTAGTTTAGTTTTCAAGACTACATCTTTACTGCTGAGTTTGTACATCCTCTCTCTCTCTCTCCATCTCACCTGTCCAGGTATTTCTGGTAGTTTAGTTTTTAAGACTATATCTTTACTGCAGAGTTTGTACATCGTCTCTCTCTCCTCTCTCTCTCCATCTCACCTGTCCAGGTATTTCTGGTCCATCCCTGAGGAGGAGTTTACCTGTGAGCCGCCCCTCATCACCAGATACACCCACAAACTCTGGGTCCTGGAAGGTCAAAGGGCAACCCTGAAATGCAGAGCCATCGGCGACCCCGAACCCGTCATCCATTTCGTCTCCCCCGACGATCGGATTGTGGCGAATTCCAGCCGGACGACATCGTTCCGAAATGGAACATTGGATCTCTTAGTTACGGTTGCTAGGGACGATGGAGCGTACACGTGCATAGCGATAAACGCGGCTGGGGAGGCTACCGCGACGGTGGATCTAAAGATCATTCCATTGCCCCATCGGAATGGGAATGTGAACGTTCCGGGGAATGTGACGGTTACTGGAAATACCGGGAATTCTAATGGAAATATTCCGGGTTCTTCAGACATCACCACCGGGAAAAGCGGGAATTCCGGAGTTAATGGTGGAAATGTGAAAGAAACGGAGGAGAGGAAAGGAGAGGAGGGAGAGGAAGGGGACAGAGGTTTGGTGGAAGATGGAGGGACTAGGCCGGAGGAAGAGAGGATGATGGGGATACAGGGAGTCACTTCTACCTCGGCCCAGGTGCGATGGGACCTGGGCCGATCGGCTGGAGCTTACCTGGTGTGGATGTTTCAGATACAGTACAACTGTACAGCCGACGAGACACTGGTGTACAGGTGAGTCTATAATTATATGTGAGTTTACCTGTGTTTATCTGTTTACCCCATACACACCTGATTCACCTACCCCTCACCTGTACAGCTGACGAGACACTGGTGTACAGGTTAATATACCTCAGTCTACCCCACACACACCTGACCTCTATACAACCATAACCTCTGACCTTTATACAACCATACACCTGACACCACTAACCTGTGACCTCTATACAACCATACACCTGACACCACTAACATCTGACCTCTATACAACCATACACCTGACACCACTAACCTCTATACAACCATACACCTGACACCACTAACCTCTGACCTCTATACAACCATACACCTGACATCACTAACCTCTGACCTCTATACAACCATACACCTGACACCACTAACCTCTGACCTCTATACAACCATACACCTGACATCACTAACCTCCGACCTCTATACAACCATACACCTGACACCACTAACCTCTGACCTCTATACAACCATACACCTGACATCACTAACCTCTGACCTCTATACAACCATACACCTGACACCACTAACCTCTGACCTCTATACAACCATACACCTGACACCACTAACCTCTGACCTCTATACAACCATACACCTGACATCACTAACCTCTGACCTCTATACAACCATACACCTGACATCACTAACCTCTGACCTCTATACAACCATACACCTGACACCACTAACCTCTGAACTACACCTCTCAACACTACACCTGACACCACTAACCTCTGACCTCTACACTACACATTATGGGAAGGTGATATGTGGAATACAGGCACAGAGAGAGAGGTCAGAGGGGAGAGAATGAGGAAGGAAGTCCCTCAAGGGACTATGGTTAATGGAGTCTGAAGGATGGGTTCAAACTACAGAGTCAATACATATGTTATGTTACAATCTATGAGTGAGTGAGTGAGTGAGTGAGTGAGTGAGTGAGTGAGTGAGTGAGTGAGTGAGTGAGTGAGTGAGTGAGAGAGTATTTTTGGGGTTTACTGCCAGGTCCAATGTAAATATTGAAGAGTGCAGGGCTCAGATTGCAACCCTGGCGAAGTCCCCGCCCCTGGTTAAAACATTGTTATTTTCTTGTCAATTTTGATGCTGCACGTATTTGATGCCACACACCCTACACCACCTAAAGTAACTTTGTAGAACAGTCCTTTATGCCAAATAGAATCAAATGCTTCTTAGAAGTCGATAAAGCAAGCGTACATTTTGGTATTATTTTGGTGGACATGTTTATCTATCAGGGTGTAAATATGATCGATCGTGCAATGTTTTGGTATAAATCCAATTTGGCTTTTACTCAAGACATTGTGCTAATTAAGGAAGTTTAGAACTCTTACATGTATAACACTACAGAAAACCTTCCCCAGGTTACTGTTCACACAAATGCCTCTGTAATTGTTAAGGTCAAATTTGTCTCTGTTCTTAAAGATTGGGGTTATGAGTCCTTGATTCCAGATGTCAGGGAAATAACCTACACTCGGGATCAAATTAAACAGTTTTAATATAGCCAATTGACATTTTGCACTAGTGAATTTGAGCATCTCATTTAGGATGCCATCTGGTCGGCTTGCTTTTTTGAATTTGAGGGCCTGAAGTTTCTTATTGAGCTCCTGGTCAGTAATTGGGGAGTCCAATGGATTTAGATTGTCCTTTATAGCTCTCTGTGTCTCTCTCTGTGTCTCTCTCTGTGTCTCTCTCTGTGTCTCTCTCTGTGTCTCTCTCTGTGTCTCTCTCTGTGTCTCTCTCTGTCTCTCGCTCTCTCTCTCTCTCTCGCCTATTCTCTGTTTCTCCTGCCCTCTATAGTCAGGAGAGAGAGAGAGAGCTCAAAGACGTTGCTCCCGCATTTTCAGCATGTTTAAGAAAAAATTATAGATCTGGAGTTAGATAAACTTGGATTTTTTGGCAGGGATATATACATGATGCTACCCTCCACAACATAACCTTCAATCCAAACCAAAACTCCAAACCTACAACCTGATTTTGGACGGAATTACCTGGAAAGCTTTCTACTACCAAGGATGACTATTCCCAAGCTATACAGCAAATGCTCTGGCAAACAAACAGAAACCTGAAAACACCATCCAACCTGGAACTGAGTGAGTAATGTTTAGTCTGAAGCTATTTTTTACTTTCAAAAACCAAGAAGTAAAATGCATTACAATGATATATTTTACATTATAAGGACTGAATGCTAAGGCTACCAAGCTTGTCAAGTGAGAGGTGTCAAAGCCCTCGAGCCCAACAATGGCAGGAGAGTCACACAGTCTACCCCAACCAAATGGAGAGGCCTTAGAAGCACCCTCCCACTGTTCAGAGGAAATTAAAATATAGAACCTTCTGTATGTAAAGAATGATCAGACAAGAAAAGAGTACAAAATGAAACTCCTTATGGGAAATCAAGACACTTTTTGCTGACTTTTATAAAAATGGGAACATAAGCAACCTTATCTTCCACACAGACCATCCCCTGGCATGGCACAGTGCTATACTAGCACACTACCCCTCTGTTAAGGGTTAGCGATGGGTGGAAACTCAGGATACTAGACAACGAGGACTCTGAGTCAGCCAATATAAATCTCTATAAGTCTGGAACAGTATTGGTACAGGGCAACACCAAACAGTTTCAGCTGGACTTTCACCTAATCAAAAGAAGCTCTCCCTTCAGAGTAATACCCCCACCCAGAGCGGGTCAAACCAGACGTCTTCATTAAATAACCCCACAGACGAGCAACCCCAAGTGGAAAGTCAACTTCCCAGCACAGAGTACTACTCCCTCATTGAAATGAAGGATCAATTCACCCAGCTGGAGGTAAGGCAGGTGGAGCTGGAACAGCAGGTGATTACACCCCAGTAAGCACAGACCCAGACAACAGTCCAGCACAACAACACCCCCTTAACTAGACCTGGAGAGCTGGAGGTGGAGAGAGACATACAGTGCCTTGCAAAAGTATACATCCCCCTTGGCGTTTTTCCTATTTTGTTGCATTACAACCTGTAATTTAAATGGATTTTTATTTGGATTTCATATAATGGACAAACACAAAATAGTCCGAATTGGTGAAGTGAAATGAAAAAAAGAACTTGTTTAAAACAATTCTAAAAAAGTAATAACGGAACAGTGGTGCGTCCATATGTATTCACCCCATTTGCTATGAAGCCCCTAAATAAGATCTGGTGCAACCAATTACCTTCAGAAGTCAAATAATTAGTTAAATAAAGTCCACATGTGTGCAATCTAAGTGTCACATGATCTCAGTATATATACACCTGTTCTGAAAGGCCCCAGAGTCTGCAACACCACTAAGCAAGGGGCACCGCCAAGCAAGCGGCACCATGAAGACCAAGGAGCGCTCCAAACAGGTCAGGGGCGAAGTTTTGGAGAAGTACAGGTCAGGGTTGGGTTATAAAACAATATCAGAAACTTTGAACATCCCAAGGAGCACCATTAAATCCATTATTAAATAATGGAAAGAATATGGCACCACAACAAACTTGCCAAGAGAGGGCCTCTCACCAAAACTCACGGACCAAGCAAGGAGGGCATTAATCAGAGAGGCAACAAAGAGACCAAAGATAACCCTGAAGGAGCTGCAAAGCTCCACAGCAGAGATTGGAGTATCTGTCCATAGGACCACTTCAAGCCGTACACTCCACAGAGCTGGGCTTTACGGAAGAGTGGCCAGAAAAAAGCCATTGCTTAAAAAACAAAAAAATACAAGGCAGCAGTGCCCACCTTCACCCGGACCCTTAAGGATATCGCCGTCAACTGCAGACCCAACACTTCACACAGGAGCAACAGATCAACAGACACCCTGCCCAGACCAGCGAGACACTCTCCCAGACCTGCGGTCTGAGGCCAAACCACACAACCAACAACATTAGACACTTTATGGAACACAAATCCTTCACTATTTCATCCTGGAATATCCAAGGCCTGAGGTCATCTGCCTTTGGCCTAAAGAGCAGGAATCTGGACTTCACGAAAGAAATCGGAAATACAGACATTGTCATCCTACAAGAAACATGGTTGCCCTCTAGGTTAAAGAGAGCTGGTAGTCCCATCCACCAAACTACCAGGTGTGAAACAGGGAAGGGACTCAGGGGGTATGCTAATTTGGTATAGAGCAGACCTAACTCACTCTATTAAATTAATCAAAACAGGAACATTTTACATTTGGCTAGAAATTCAAAAGGAAATGATCTCAACAGGGAAAATGTCCTCCTGTGTGCTACCTATATCCCCCCACTAGAATCCCCATACTTTAATGAAAACAGCTTCTCCATCCTGGAGGGGGAAATCAATCACTTCCAAGCCCAGGGACATGTACTAGTCTGTGGCGACCTAAATGCCAGAACTGGACAAGAACCTGACACCCTCAGCACACAGGGGGACAAACACCTACCTGGAGGTGACAGCATTCCCTCCCCCATGTGCCCCCCTAGGCACAACTACGACAACATAACCAACAAAAACGGGTCACAACTCCTGCAGCTCTGTCGTACGCTGGGTACATGTTCTCCCCACTGTACATAGTCAATGGTAGGCTTCGAGGGGGCTCCTATGGTAGGTACACCTATAGCTCATCTCTTGGCAGTGGTATTGTAGACTACTTTATCACTGACCTCAACCCAGAGTCTCTCAGAGTGTTCACAGTCAGCCCATTGACACCCCTATCAGACCACAGCAAAATCACAGTCTACTTGAACAGAGCAATACTCAATCATGAGGCATCAAAGCCAAAGGAACCAAATAACAGTAAGAAATGCTATAGATGGAAGCAAAGTAGTGTCAAAACTACCAAAAAACTATTAGGCAACAACAAATTCAATCCCTTTTAGACAACTTCCTGGACAAAATGTTCCACTGTAATAGTGAAGGTGTAAACTTGGCATTAGAAAACCTAAACAATATATTTGACCTCTCAGCTTCCCTATCAAATCTAAAAATCTCTAACAGAAAACTGAAGAAATGTAATAACAATGACAAATGGTTTGATGAAGAATGCAAAAACCTAAGAAATAAATGGAGAAACCTAAAACATAGAGACCCAGAAAACCTGAGTCTACGCCGTCACTATGGTGAATCACTAAAACAATATAGAAATACACTACGGAAAAAGAAGGAACAGCATGTCAGAAATTAGCTCAATGTAATTGAAGAATCCATAGACTCTAACCACTTCTGGGAAAATTGGAAAACACTAAACAAACAAAAACATGAAGAGCTATCTATCCAAAACAGAGATGTATGGGTAAACCACTTCTCCAATCTTTTTGGCCCTATAACAAAGAACAAACAGCAAAAAATATACATGATCAAATGCAAATCTTAGAATCAACTATTAAAGACTACCAGAACCCACTGGATTCTCCAATTACATTCAATGAACTACAGGACAAAATACAAACCCTCCAATCCAAAAAAAACTGTGGTGTTGATGGTATCTTCAATGAAATGATGAAATATACAGACCACAAATTCCAATTGGCTATACTTAAACTCTTTAACATCATCCTTAGCATCTTCCCCAATATTTGGAACCAAGCACTGATCACCCCAATCCACAAAAGTGGAGACAAATTTGACCCCAATAACTACCATGGGATATGCGTCAACAGCAACCTTTGGAAAATCCTCTGCATTATCATTAATAGCAGACTAGTTCATTTCCTCAGTGAAAGCAATGTACTGAGTGTGGTGACTTATGATTAATGAACTGTAGAGTTTAATGAACTGGGTTAATCAAGAGCATAAAGTTAGAATTATTTTGTTACTGGGCCAGGAATTGTATTGGGTCATTTAATTTCACTGTGTGGGTGAGTAGAGAGGGAACCTGCCCTAGGGTCAAATTGCTTGCTCTTACTTAAATCCATGGCTGTCTTATCTGATGAGAGACTGAAACTAGCTTGTGGCCTTTTGTTTGTTTCTCTCTTCAAACACAGTGAAGAGGAGCGGCACCAGGGTTGAATAGAGTTTGGGCTAGACCTTTGTCTCCTTGGTATCTTCTTGATTGATTACAGCATGAGGGGGTGAGGTTTTGTGTATGATTTAAAGAATTTTGTTTGTGTGCAAGACAGGGGGAGCGAGTGATTGGTTGGAGTACTAGTTCAGCTGTCCTAAGGGACAAAGGAAGTGGGCGGAGCAATAAAAGGAAGTGGGCGTGGAGTGATAAAGAGCGGGAAACTGAAGAGGGAGGGATTTAGAGCTAGAAGAGTTGGGGATGACGGTATATAATGTGACGTGAGGGAGGGAGCACGGGGTGCAGACTGGTATCGGCTTTGTTGAAAACTTTAATAAAGTAATTTCTTGACGCAACAAAAACTCTGTAAGACCTTATGTGTAATAAAGTATAGTGGTTATTTTCCACAACATGAGCAAATGTCAAATTGGCTTTTTGTCAAATTGGCTTTTTACCAAATTACCGTACGACAGACCACGTATTCACCCTGCACACCCTAATTGACAAACAAACAAACCAAAACAAAGGCAAAGTCTTCTCATGCTTTGTTGATTTTTAAAAAAAGCTTTTGAATCAATTTGGCATGAGGGTCTGCTATACAAATTGATGGAGTTGGGGAAAAACATACAACATTATAAAATCCATGTACACAAATAACAAGTGTGCGGTTAAAATTGGCAAAAAAACACATTTCTTTCCACAGGGTCGTGGGGTGAGACAGGGACGCAGTTTAAGCCCCACCCTTTTCAACATATATATCAACAAATTGGCGAGGGCACTAGAACAGTCTGCAGCACCCAGCCTCACCCTACTAGAATCTGAAGTCAAATGTCTTCTGTTTGCTGATGATCTGGTGCTTCTGTCACCAACCAAGGAGGGCCTACAGCAGCACCTAGATCTTCTGAACAGATTCTGTCAGACCTGGGCCCTGACAGTAAATCTCAGTAAGCAAAAATAATGGTGTTCCAATAAAGGTCCAGTTGCCAGCACCACAAAAACAAATTCCATCTAGACACCGTTGCCCTAGAGCACACAAAAAACGATACATACCTCGGCCTAAACATCAGCGCCACAGGTAACTTCCACAAAGCTGTGAACGATCTGAGAGGCAACTGGGCAAGAAAGGAACATGCCATCAAAAGGAAAATAAAATTTGACATACCAATTAGGATCTGGCTAAAAATACTTGAATCAGTTATAGAACCCATTGCCCTTAATGGTTGTGAGGTCTGGGATCCACTCACCAACCAAGAATTCACAAAATGGGACAAACACCAAATTGAGCCTGCATGCAGAATTCTGCAAAAATATCCTCAGTGTAGAACGAAAAACACCAAATAATGCATGCAGAGCAGAATTAGGCCGATACCCGCTAATTATCAAAATCCAGAAAAGAGCCGTTAAGTTCTATAACCACTTAAAACGAAGCGATTCCCAAAGCTTCCATAACAAAGCCATCACCTACAGAGAGATGAACTTGGAGAAGAGTCCCCTAAGCAAGCTGGTCCTGGGGCTCCGTTCACAAACACAAACAGACCCCACAGAGCCCCAGGACAACAACAACAACACAATTAGACCCAACCAAATCATGAGAAAACAAAAAGAGAATTACTTGACACATTGGAAAGAACAAACAAAAGAGTACCTGACCACTGTGACTGACTCAAACTTAATTAAAGCTTTGACTATGTACAGACTCAGTGAGCATAGCCTTGCTATTGAGAAAGGCCGCTGTAGGCAGACCTGGCTCTCAAGAGAAGACAGGCTATGTGCACACTGCCCAGAAAATTTGGTGGAAACTGAGCTGCACTTCCTAACCTCTTGCCATATTAGAGACACATATTTCCCTCAGATTACATAGATCCACAAATAATTAGAAAACAAACCCAATTTTGATAAACTCCCTTATCTACTGGGTGAAATACCACAGTGTGCCATCACAGCAGCAAGATTTGTGACCTGTTGCCACAAGAAAAGAGCAACCAGTGAAGAATATTTATGTTTATTTATTTTCCCTTTTGTACTTTAACTATTTGCACATCGTTATAACACTGTATATAGACATAATATGACATTTGAAATGTCTTTATTCTTTTGGAACTTCTGAGTGTAATGTTTACTGTTAATATTTATTGTTTATTTCACTTTTGTTTACTATCTACTTCACTTGCTTTGGCAACGTTAACATACGTTTCCCATGTCAATAAAGCCCTTAAATTGAAATTGAATTGAATGATCTAATGAAAATGGAAAGACAGTAATGAGGAGAAGAGAGGAACTCTTGGGGGAAAAAAAGGTGCTATTTAGAACCTAAATGGGTTCTTCGGCTGTCCCCATAGGAAAACCCTTTGAAGAACCCTTTTTGGTTCAAGGTAGAAACCCTTTTGGTTCCAGGTAGAACCGTTTTGGGGTCCACGTAGAACCTTTTCTACAGCCGAATAACCCTTTTTGAACCCTTTTTTCTAAGAGTGTCCTCTTCTCATCTCCTTTAACCTCCTTCCTTTCTATCTGTCTCTCTAGGGTTCTGATCATTACCAGTCTCTGTGTTATCAGCCTGGATGTTTTCTTTGTTTCTCTAGGGTTCTGATAATTTCCAGTCTCTGTGTTATCAGCCTGGATGTTTTCTTTATATCTCTAGGGTTCTGATCATTACCAGTCTCTGTGTTATCAGCCTGGATGTTTTCTTTATATCTCTAGGGTTCTGATCATTACCAGTCTCTGTGTTATCAGCCTGGATGTTTTCTTTATATCTCTAGGGTTCTGATAATTACCAGTCTCTGTGTTACCAGCCTGGATGTTTTCTTTATATCTCTAGGGTTCTGATAATTACCAGTCTCTGTGTTACCAGCCTGGATCAAAACACTCAATCTCTCTCTGCGAACACGCGCGCACACACACACACACACACACACACACACACACACACACACACACACACACACACACACACACACACACACACACACACACACACACACACGCACACAGACACACACAGACACACACTCTCTTCACCAGGAACGCAAGGTGAGGCACCACTTCACAAGTCACTTGAGACCGATAGAGACGAGAGCACAACTGTGATTGGTTTAGAGAGGTTCCCGGGCACTGGTATATATTATTCGTATGATACACTACATGACCAAAAGTATGTGGACACCTGCTGGTCCAACATCTCATTACAAAATCATGTGCATTAATATGGAGTTGGACCCCCCTTTGCTGCTATAACAGCCTCCACTCTTCTGGGAAGGCTTTCCACTAGATGTTGGAACATTGCTGCGTGGGACTCACATAAGAATCCTTAAAGAGAAAGGTGGGGCTAACGCTTAAGAGGGTGTGAACGATGCTGAATGGGTGGAGAGAGAGAGAGAGAGAGAGAGAGAGAGAGAGAGAGAGAGAGAGAGAGAGAGAGAGAGAGAGAGAGAGAGAGAGAGAGAGAGAGAGAGAGAGAGAGAGAGAGAATTCATAATATACAACCACTCACAACTAACTCTGCCTCAGATAAAGGGAGGGAGGGGGAGAGAGAGAGGGGGGAGGGAGTGAGAAAGTAGGATTGGAGGACAAGGTAGAGCGATTGAAAATTAAATGAGACACTCAGCCACAAATAGACGAGGAAGGACGAGAGAGAAAAAGCTTGTGGAACGTGACATTAAAAAAGAGCGAGAGAGATGTAGAGGGAAGGGATTAATATAATGATACTGTACTGAGTGATCAAGCTGTAAAAAGGAAAATCTGATCATAAACTAAGGAGAATGAGAAAAGAGGGATGAAGAAGAGGTTTAGAGGGATGAAGAGACGGAGGGAGGAGGGGGGTGGTCATTCTGTACTGCCACTGAAGTAGGATTTGGTAAATCTCAAGGTCCCAGTGAAGCAGATTGGCATTGATTTGTATGAATCTCGCCCTGGATGCAGCTCTGCGGAGTGGTCGCTAGCTGGCACAGACACAAAGTCATAAAATCTGATTTTAAACCTAACCTTCACCCTAACCTTAACCACACTGCTAACCCTAACGCCTAAACCTAACCTTAAAATCGGAAATCGCTTAGTTCTACCTCCAGCACAAGATTCATCACAATAAACGTCAACCGGCCCCAGGGAAAGGCTTGGTTCCAAACGGCTACTACAGGATTCCCTATGTACTGCATTACTGTTGCCAGGACCCATTTTTTTCAAAAATTTAAATTATGTATTTTCCATCGCATTGAATTGATAAATTATAAATCATAGAATGTGTAACATATATGCCATTAAATATCCATCGCATGTGTATAATATACACCAGTGGGAGCGAGGGAGAGAGAATGGGGAGGGAGAGAGAATGGGGGGGAGGGAGAGAGAAAAAGGGAAGAGAAAGTAGGATTGGAGAGGACAAGGATTGAAAATTAAGTGAGAGACTCCAGTGTGTATACATTGTGTATTTAGTGCCTAAAATAAGGGGATAAATACATGTAAAAAAAATTAAATAAAAATAATTTCCTTTCCTGATCTTCCTTATATGTCACAGATATAGGACAGACACTTCAAAACAAACTTCCTTTTGTTGTTTTTTTGGACTATCTCTTGTTCCATGTAGTGAATCTGTTATTCAATGCGTTTCTGTTGGCTAATAGCAGTAAATTAAATGTTTCATCCCAATTATTATTTTTTAATTTTTTAAGGGGTCTTAAAATTCCAAATCAAATAGCTAAATGATCCTTGGTAGGACAATTACATACTATTTTTTTTGAGAAATGTCCCCTTGACTGTTCCCACATTTTGTTCTGTTACAGCCTTGATTTCAAATGGATTGAATTGCGATTTTTTTGTCACTGGCCTACACACAGTTACATTTTACATTTTAGTCATTTAGCAGACGCTCTTATCCAGAGCGACTTACAGTTAGTGAGTGCATACATTATTATTTTTTATTTTTTTCATACTGGCCCCCCATGGGAATCGAACCCACAACCCTGGCATTGCAAACGCCATGCTCTACCAACTGAGCTACATCCCTGCTGGCCATTCCCTCCCATACCCTGGACGACGCTGGGCCAATTATGCGCCGCCCCATGGGTCTCCCGGTCGCGGCCGGCTACGACAGAGCCACACAAAACCCCATAATGTCTAAGTGGAATTACGCTTTTCTAAATCTTTACAAATTATTTAAACATGACAAGCTAAAATGTCTTGAGTCAATAAGTATTCAATCCCTTTGTTATGGCAAGCCTAAATAAGTTCAGGAGTAAACAATTGCTTAACAAGTCACATAATAAGTTGCATGGACTCACTCTGTGTGCAATAATAGTGTTTAACATGATTTTGTAATGACTACCTCATCTCTGTACCCCCACACATACAATTATCTGAAAGGGCCCTCAGTCGAGCAGTGAATATGAAGCCCAGAATCAACCACAAAGACCAGGGAGGTTTTCCAATGCCTCGCAAAGAAGGGCACCTATTTGTAGAGGGGTACATTTTTTTTTGAAGCAGACATTGAATATGGTGAAGTTATTAAATACACCCAGTCACTACAAAGATACAGGTGTCCTTCCTAACTCAGTTACCGGAGAGGAAGGAAACCGCTCAGGGATTTCACCATGAGACAAACGGTGACTTTAAAACAGTTACAGAGTTTAATGACTGTGATAAGAGAAAACCGAGGATGGATCAACAACATTGTAGTTACTCCACAATACTAACCTAAATGACAGAGTGAAAAGACGGAAGCCTGTACAGAATTAAAATGGTCAAAAACATTCATCCTGTTTGCAACAAGGCACTAAAGTAATACTGCAAAAAATGTGGCAAAGCAATTCACTTTTTGTCCTGAATACAAAGTGTTATGTTTGGGGCAAATCCATTACAACAAATTGCTGAGCATCATGTTATGGGTATCGTTGTAATTGTTAAGGACTGGGGAGTTTTTCAGGATAATGGAGCTAAGAACAAGCAAAATCCTAGAGGAAAACCTGGTTCAGTCTGCTTTCCACCAGACACTGGGAGATTCATTCACATTTCAGCAGGACAATAACCTAAAACACAAGGCCTAATCAACACTGTAGTTGCTTACAGAGAAGTCAGTGAACGTTCCTGAGTTAAGCTGTTCTCCACTTCTCTAATGTGAAGCTGTTCTCCACTTCTCTACTGTGAAGCTGTTCTCCACTTCTCTAATGTGAAGCTGTTCTCCACTTCTCTCTCTACTGTGAAGCTGCTCTTAGCATGGATAGAGAGTATTCAGACACACAAACACACCAGATTGACGCACACACAAACACAACACACACGTCTGTCTGTCTGCAGCTGTACTGAGGAGTTTTCGTTTCATAATTCCACTCAGCTCCTCTCTTTAATAGAGCCATTTTCTCTCTCTCTCTCTCTGTCTCTCTCTGTCCTTCCCCCCCCCTCTCTCTCTCTCTCTCTCTGTCTCTCTCTCTCTCTCTCTCTCTCTCTCTCTCTCTCTCTCTCTCTCTCTCTCTCTCTCTCTCTCTCTCACTCTCTGTCCTTCCCTCTCTCTCTCTCTCTCTCTCTCTCTCTCTCTCTCTCTCTCTCTCTCTCTCTCTCCCTCTGTCTCTCTCTCCTCTCTCTCTCTCTCTCTCTCTCTCTCTCTGTCCTTCCCCCCTCTCACTCTCTCTCTGTCTCTCTCTCTCTCTCTCTCTCTCTCTCTCTCTCTCTCTCTCTCTCTCTCTCTCTCTCTCTCTCTCTCTCTCTCTCTTGCGTCAATACAGTGCCTTGCAAAAGTATTAATCCCCTGCGTTTTTCCTAAAATTTGGAATAAATGTAGTAATTTCTGTGTATAATGAATCTCTTGGTGAGGAATATTTATCACAGTAAAGGAGAAAGTGCATCTCTGTTTCTACCTCCCCTGTCGTGCAGTGACCACATACACGCTCCTCTTTGGGTAGCCATGTTTTTTTTTCATGTCTGCCGGTTTCTATTGCCAATTGGTGGTCACTCAGCCTGTACTTGGTAAGGATCTGTCTCTGCTTCGTATCTCTGACAGAGTAGAGACAATCAGCCAATTCATATTCTCTGTTCAGAGCCAGATAGCAATGTAGTCAGCTTTGGGATTTAGTTTAGTTTTTTTTTTTTTCAATGTTGTAAATATGCGTCCTTTGATTGGTTCATGATTTTGTTTATTTGAATTATTTCTTTTGTAGCAGTGCTGGTGTCAGCCTGGTTGGTTCGGTCCAACACCAGCTACTGAGAGGGCTAGTTTCTGGGCTCAGCTCTTGGGTTTGAAGCGCTTTAAATTGGAGACTTGAATTTGGACTTGAATTTAGTTGTATCCCAAAAAAATCTGATATTCTTTGTACTTTCATTACCACTGGAAATACACCAACATGCATTAGTTGGTGTATTTCTTTGGACTTGTAGAATTTTCTGACAAAATTCTGCGTGTAGGGCTTCAATTGGATGTTTGTCCCACATTTTAAAGTACAGTTTATTGAGTGGCCCCCAAACCTCACTTCCATAAAGACCTTTTGGTAGGATTACGCTGTCAAATATCTTGGTCCAAATTCTAATTGGGATGTTGATTTTGAATAATTTCATTTTTATTGCATACAATGCTCTGAGGGCTTTTTCTTTAAGTGTGTTCACTGCCATATTAAAGTTTCCCGATGCAGATATGGTCAGACCAAGGTATGAGTAATTTTTTGTTTGTTCAATTATGGTGTTTTTCAGGGTGAATTTATATTTGTCTGAGTTTGTTCTGGAAAATCATGATTTTCTGGGGGGTTTTAATTTACTGCCAGGGCCCAATTATGGCAATATTGCTCTAGAATGTTAAGGTTCTGTTGAAGACCTTCTTTGGTTGGTTATAGAAGAACCAAATCATCAGCTTTTAGCAGGTATTTTACCTCTGTGTCAAATAGTGTGAGTCCTGAGACTGCAGAATGGTCCAACATGTCTGCTAATTCATTAATATAAATGTTTCGACTGAAACTGCAGCCTTGTCTCACACCTCGACGTTGCAAAAATAATGATGTTCTTTGGATTTAGTTTTTATTGTACACTTGCTTTCTGTGTACATACATTATATTAACTTTGGTGAATTTTGAAGAATAGCCCTTTGTGCCAAATAGAATAAAATGCTTTTTTAAAGTCAGTAAAGCAAGCAAAGATTTTGCCCTCTTTTTTTTGGGTGGATGTGTTTATTAATTAGTGTGTGTAAGGTGTATATATGGTCAGTAGTGCGATGGTTGGGGAGAAAGCCAATTTGACATTTACTTATTGCATTTTTTTCTTGAAGAAAGGTTTCAATTCTTGAATTCAAAATGCTACAGAAAACCTTTCCCAAGTTGCTGTTTACGCATATTCCTCTGTAATTATTGGGGTCTGATTTGTCTCCACTTTTGTGGATACGGGAGA